>NC_056728.1:1092050310-1092245310 GCF_019279795.1 Protopterus annectens
ATGTAACCTCCCTGTCATCTCAGATGTCCAGGTGAGAACCACCCTCAGCAAAGCTAAAAACATAGCATCAATGGGACCTGACGGTATCCCGGGTTGCGTGCTACGTGAACTCCAAGAGGAGCTAAACCCGCACATAAAAATGCTATTTAACCTTAGCCTTACTACAGGATATGTACCTGAACACTGGCGTACAGCAACAGTGGTCCCACTCCCCAAAGGAAGCACCTCTACAGACCCTGGTAACTACTGCCCCATAAGCTTAACCAGCCTGGTCTGCAAAGCTATGGAAAGAATCATTATGGAACTCATAAACAGAGACATTTGGGACCTACAGACACTTGATCCCACCCAGTTCGGCTTTGTAAAGGGCAGATCCTGCCTTTTGAACCTGGTTGACTTTTTCAAAACAGTCACTAGAGCCATTGACGAGGGTAAAGCAGTCCATACAGTCTACCTGGACTTGGCTAAAGCTTTCGACACAATACCCCACTCAGGCATCATAGATAAGCTCAACAGCTTAAATGTAAATCCATATGTCATAAGATGGGTTGCAAACTGGCTAAAGGATAGAACCCATAAAGTCAAAATCGCTGGAGCCATGTCAGACTCAAAGCCAGTCACAAGTGGTGTCCCACAGGGCTCTGTCCTGGGACCCCTCTTGTTCGGCATTTATTTCTCAGATGTGAAAGCAAACATGGGAGGTTTGTGGCTGACAAAGTTCACAGATGACTGCAAGCTAGGCGCCATAGTCGATACACCAGCTGACACATACATCCTACAGAAAGGCCTCACTGAAACGGACAACTGGTGGCGGAGTCATGGTCTTAAACTAAATGCCAAAAAATGTATAGTCATCCCCTTTGGGAAAAACAAAGTGCCCACAAATTATCACAAAGACAGTAACCCACTGAGTATGGAAAAAGTAATCAGAGACCTGGGGACCCAAGTCGATAGTGACCTCTCATTTGACACCCACGTTGCCAAAGTGGTTAGAAAGACTTTCTACCTTGCCCACCTTATCATGAAGGGATTCACATCCAGATCAAAGGAGGTCATTGTACCCCTGTACTCCTCCCTTATCAGGCCCATGATTGAGTACAATGCCCCATTTGGTATGTACCTCACCCGGCACTTGCAACAGCTGGAGAGACCCCAGAAGTACCTCACCAAGAGGATCAAGGGTCTCCAACATATGTCATATGCTGCCAGACTAAAGAAACTCCAGCTCTATTCAGTAGCATACCGCCTACTCAGAGGTGATCTGTGCCTGACGTACAAGGCCATGTCCAATCAGGAATTGATGGACATGCTCCACCTCAAAAAAGCCAAATCCATCAGAACCACGAGAGCTAAAGATTTAAACCTCAGCACAAATATGAATAGGACATGCTGGAGGGACAGATTCATAACTCAGAGGCTTCCCATACTCTGGAACAGAATCCCAGTTCATGTTAGGCAGAGCCCCTCACTGACTCTCTTCAAGAGAAATCTTGATGAGTGGATGGGAGATCGTAGGTTTACCCCGGGGGTCATCTCTGTGTCACTACTAGACAGAGGCACAGTAAACTAATTCTATTATGTAAGGGGGTCTTCACTGTGTCACTACTAGAAAGAGGCACAGTATTCTAAATCTATTCTGTACACTTTTGCACCATTACATGGGGTGGCGAAAGCCACATCACTATGGCTAGGCTTATAAATGCCCCAGGGCAGATAGCCTAGTACTAAACTATGAAACTATGAAACTATGTCCAGCATATCTGGTTGAGCAATGCCAGGGATATTGTAAAAGCAGTAAAAACATTTAAATCCTTGAGCCATCCCTTTCACATGAAATATATACACAAACACAGCAATAAATAGCGCCCAAAGTATATGGTTTGTCATGGCCAGCATTGATGCAAAATTAGTTCTCATCTGAACTGTCCACATAAATAACAAAGCCACCCCCCCAAAAAAAAAACAAACTGTGGTATGGAAGAAAAATGATAAAACCAGAATCTATACAAAATGCATTTCTTTCACTACAGACTAGAGGAAACAGGGAGATATGTTTCATATTTCCAGTACCCTGCTTTTATGTTTAACTGTCTTAATATTTGCATTTCACTTGTATTTATTGTAAAGCACTTAATTTTAAGCACTATAGTGTGGAGTATGTATGATAGATAAACATGGTGCTACATATTTGAGACTATATGACATGTATGGATATGACTGCTAATGTACTGTCCCAAGCTTATAAAAAGAAAAAAAAATTATAAAATATCTAGCATAACTAAATGCTGGAACTCTCTGCTTGTGACTATAAGACAAAATACAAACCTAAAGCTCTTCAAAGGTAAACCGAGGAATACCATCTCAACAGCAAAATATGTCCCTGTCTCCACACCCCATGTGGAAATACATACACCTGTAAGTCGACAACCAGTTTTCCTCCTCTAAGTCCCCTTGTGTGCTGAATGCCAACCGCTTCAGATATGATTTTGCTCCTACTCTAACATTCTGGAGTACAACCATTAATGAATTCTGTTGTATCAAAATGGTCATTTCATAAATCTAAACATCTCATCTGTTACTGTAAATTCACTGAAATGTCAAAATAATATTTAGAAACATCATGTACAGACTATGCATGCCTATATTTAAATTGTAAATAATTGAACTGCATACTTTTCAGAATTGTGCATATACTATTTCTAACTATAGAACTGAATTTTCTTATCTCTGAATTATACCCGCATATTTCAGCTGATGTGTTTTTATATATTAATTGCAAATTGCTACTTATGTTTTTATTTAACTGAACATTTATTTTATCTATTTATATCCATGCATCACTGTGGTATTGTGGAACTTTTCTCTCTGAAACTCTGCTGAAAAGGGACCCCTGTGGCCCAGTAAGGCTTTCCTGGTAATCAAATATTAATAAATAAATAAATAAGCAGATGTATCGGTACTAGATTTAATAACAAATAATTTCTGAGGGAACAGAATATGTCTATGCAGCATAAGTCTATGGTACTGTTATCCATTTTTCTCTAGTACCCAAGCACAGCACTGCAAAATGTTGAAGACTTCATAATCTTTACAACAGGCAAAATCTTCATTATGTATTGGCAGCCCACAAATGGCCAAATCAATCTGGTGGATAACCAGAAAATACAACTTTTTTCTTTGCTAAATCTGCATTACTGACGTAAAAAGCACTAACCTGAAATGCAGTTTTTGTAAATACTTTTTATTAAAGATATCAGAAGTGATATAATCACAAACAACAAGCTAATGACAAAGACTGAACATAAGTTAACATAATTATTACAAACTGTCATTAACAAAATTACACAGAGAACTATGTACACTACAAAAAACATGAATACATATGAACTTCTCCTATTCAAAGTATAGGTTTGATGAAAGGAAATATAGAAAGGAACAGCAGGCATAGGTAATTTAGTTATATGTCAAGTTCCACAAACTTAGACAAAGTAATATTGAATAGTTGAGCAAGTTACTTATTATGCTGTAGTTCTTGTACTCTGTTTGCTGAATAATAAGTATGAATAATTTCATGTTGCAGAAAGCTAGAAAGTATCCATTACCGAGTGCGCAAATGATTATGGAGCACGATTGTTACTGAACTGCACTACCGGTTTAAAGTGATGGTATTCTAATTGTGGTTATGTTGTGGTTATGTATGAAGCTGGTTCACACCTGTTGTGTAGTGAAACCTGTAGGAATCTGATTGCTATAAATGTACACGCAGATTTCTACAGGTTTTTTTTAAAAAAAAAGTTTTAAGCATCAGAAGTTTAAGAATCTGAATGTCAGTGAACACTACCATGAACCACACATGCTACACCTATCAATAAGGAAATATTTTTACTGAGAAAATCCAGTTACTGATAATCTAATCCCTCAGAAAAAATATATATATATGTGCTGTCTTATACTATGCCAGACCTGCTTACCTAAATTGTCCCTTAAACTGCTGTTACTTAGGGTTATTCGGAGTTTGAGAGATGAAGCCTGTTGCAGCGATCTGACTGTCACTGTTTGCATCACCACCAGGCCAGTGAAAGAATGCAGGCTAAGCAATGGTGTTCAACAGTTATTTCTACTGCCCGTTATTAAATGTATTACTTTACGAAGGTTCTTTTTACACTTCCATCTATTTTTTTTTTCTTTAATACAAGTGAAGGGGGAAGCTAGTGTTTGCGTTCACTATAACTGGGAAAGCAGAGAAAATCAGCTCATTGTGAACAACCACAACCATAAAAAAGGGTGCACAGCGAGCTGATTTTCTCCAACAAATCCTATTTAAATAATAGTAACTCTACTGTAAAAATTAAAGTTAAGAAGGTAATTAAGAAAGTTCAGGTACCTTTTCACTTTAGTTTTCAGCAGTGGAGTTACATTCTGTTTGTGAACTTAGTTGTGCTCTAAAACGACCTTGGATGTAACATATCAGGATAGCTAACGTCTGAGGGAGTGCTTGGATGTAACCTTAAATGTGCCCTGTGATGGTACGTGGGGTTAATGAGTTAATGTATCATTCCTCTAAATGCTTAGACAAGTGATCACAACACAAGACATGTTACTCCATTACCTCCTTGACCTGAGTGGAGTGGTTTTACATGGCCTAACTGCTGTCACTCAGTGATCACCCTGTGTATGTCCAGACATAGTGAGCATGGCCCCTATATGTGACGGGCTACTACGTTCACTCCATAATGTCACACACTGGAGTGTCATGTGTAAGTATTGCTCAGTACATGCCAGGTATGCTGCTCAATCAATCTATCATGTGGCAACGGTAATATATGGATACATTCCCCGGTGTTGTCTAGTAATTCCCCAATGCATCTGTAGTGCTGCATATGTGGGTTGTCAGTCACCTCTCTGCTGAATGCGATATTAAGGGTATAGCTGGTGTCTACTTTCCATCTCAATGCATGTTCCATGCTGCAGACCTTATTATACTATCAGTTGTCCTGTGATTACATATCAGACAAGTATTCCTGGTGTGTCATGTGTCAATCCATGTCCATGTACTGCACAATCCCAAAGGGAAGTACTGCCATATGAACAACCACACATGTCCATACATGGACACCCACACAAACACACACACATGCACACACACATCCTACATGCATCAACCTCCCCCACTTCACCAGAGTGAACCTACTGACAAAATAACCACACACACACACACACACACACACACACACACACACACACACACACACACACACACACACACACACACACACACAGATGAGGTTGCACAAAGATAGTACACACAGTCCTCTCATTACCCATCTGTCAACATGCATAACATATGGTACACAGCATGTAGTGCAGCTATAGTCAATCCATGCTAGCAGCAGTATACATGTGTGTGATGCATGGGCTGTGTTATTAGGTGATGCTCCTTCCCCTGGATACCACTGCACCCATGTACACAGTATTGCTGTGTACCTGTTCTGCACTGTGCCATGTACTGTGTACCAAACCTCACAGGTGTACAACCCATTGCTGAATGTGTAGTACTGTGTCAGTTATGTCAGCTCTAATGCTCACATATGTTTTTCATCAACACATACCAGGGATGATATGTGGACAGATGTCATTTGTGAATGCCTGATGTCAGGTTTACAGATCTCAACATCAGCGGACCATGTATGACCAATCCAATACCATTACACTGACAACCGTCAGACCATACCGAGGCTCTGGGGAGTGTACACACCCTTATTGATACGACGCACCCTTCCTTGATCTGTTATGAGACCACATCACCACATATATTAGCAGTACATGAGCCTGATATGTAACATATGCCCTGTACATTCACATGCAGTGCCTACCAAATGTGTTAGGTGTGTGGATATTGACCGCGGTGCATACACTCCATGTGTGCATATGTGTGCACACCCTTATCATGATGGTTTGTTGCACCTATTGTTATGTGTACTACAGCAGTCACTATTCCTGGCAGGGGTATACTAGCATGGGCCATCTGCATTTGCCAGTGTATGGTCAGTCTGCCCTACACATGTCCCCCCAAATCTGCATGATTGCAAGGTCTACTCGTGCACATCCCTTGGTGTTCACACACTGCCGTCACTATTGCTGTGGGGGTAGGGTTACATCTGCCACAGTTCCTGAACCTGACTGTGTGCAGATACAGCCATTATAAGCATCCTTAGGATCCCTGCTGCAGTGAACTGGTGTGTCATGCTGACACCCACTCCCCACCTTCAGCCTTTTTGCAGATGCTTGACAAGTATGGCCTACATATGTGTGCCAGTTTGCAGTGTCCCATACACTGCACACCATGTGTTACAGCCTAGTCCCAGCTAATAATGTGGACCAGCATAATACATTATGCCATAGTGTACATCTGTAAAAGTTGCCATTGTAATACTGGTATATACACTGTTGTTGCACTATATAAGGGTGATGTTTCACACATGTCCCTACTGAAGGCCATGTGTCCTACCATTATATTAATCCCTGTGGATACATTTCGCAATGACAGGATGTTAGTTATCTTTCAGGTGTCTGACATACCCTTCCAATACCCCATCATGGTCACCACTGTGATGCAGTGCATTTAAAAGCAACAATACGTGAACATGTACAGCATGCATTATGGGTAGGTGTGTTAGATGTGTGCATGGAATATACTATAACCATTACATGCCCAGTGTATTGGCAAGCATCGACATAAACCATACTCACCAGCTACAGGCTGCTGCTTTGGTGGTATACCGGAGGGACCTACATAAGAGTGTGAGAGATGTGAAGTCAGTGGCCACAGCTGTGGCATTGCTACAGGGTGGGTGTAGCTGTGGCATTGCTACAGGGTGGGTGTAGCATTACAGTACATCAACAGTACAAGTCCACAATGCTACCACTTATGCACATCTGTTTATTACTACTATGCAGCAACAAACTATATATATGGCATGTCAGATATGCATGATCTACCTGTACAGATGTGGATGCATATGCAAAAGTGGTCTACTGATGTGCCCTGTGGCCTTACCTGCATGATCCTCAGCTGGTGTGTGAGTAGCACCCACCTCCACAATGGTGACTGGCAGTTGATGGCTGTGCAGACTGGCAGGTGCCACAATGCTGGTGAGAAGCTCCTCAACAGATGTCAGGCGAGATGGATGGCATGACTCCCTATTGCAAGATTATCCCCCTGGACTGCAGCAGCATGCTGACAGGCATTGCAAAGCAGGTCAGAACAATGATGCTGGACCTGCTCATAACTGTGGTTATGCAGTCCGACATCATTGATCCTGTAGACTAGGTCATTCCACAGGGTGGTCCACTCCTGCTGCTCATGGGCGGCCTGGCCAAACAGGACAGGGTAGTGCTGGATGAGATAATATAGCACTATGTAATTTTCTGCCGCTGAATAAGCAGGTAGGCATCCATGTGACATCTTACCTGAAAGATATAAAGATGGAAACAGGTCTGAGCAACTCATACAGCAAGGATACCATAGCTCTTAATACACATCTCTGTCACCCCCCACCATATCAGTGATAACAAACTGTTCACACATCTCAATAGGTATGGCTACAGCTTACCTACCAGTGGGACATATATTGTATTGTACCACACTTTGTGCTATGTGTTTGTAGCCATGTTCCCTGTGTGGACATTATCATTGCTGGCCTGTTATGGACTATTCACCTGCATGCCATTGTCAGGGCCACTATGGTTCCATATATGCATGTGGTATGCTTGCTATGTGATTGCTGCACATCTGACATTCTGTGTTATTGGGGATATCTATGCATGCTGTTGGACATGTTCTGGGATTGTGTAGACTATTACTAACCACATATGTTCTATAACAGTGACACTGTAGCATGTTTAGGGAATATTTGCCAGCAAAACCACCTCTCCAACCTCCTCTGGCCATGTTACCAGGCCACATCACATGTGGGACCCACCCTGGGGCCTCCTTATGCACTGGTCCAGCACTAACTTCAGGTGAAACCACCTAAGGGGATGTTGTCCCCCTGGGGGCACACACAGACATGATCCTGCCACCCGAGGTCAGGTCCAGGGTCTGTTCCATAGCGGGCTCCACAGACACATGTGGGATGTGCTACATCACCTTGAGGCACCCAGTACACATTCACAGGGTCCACATGCTCCTCCTGATCAGCCTCCAGGCCAGGCATCTTCAGGGCCATGGACTGCTGTTGTGAGTAGCAATGGGTGGGAGGCTTGTTCCCCATTGTTTCCATATGGGGGCCCATGGGGCTTCCACATACCAGACCACACACACCATCCAGGATGTTTACCCACCACATATGTCATATACCATCCCTGTAGGCTGTCCTCTATATCTACTAACCTGGACCACCTCCACAAATATACCTGCCATACTTCCCCATATTCCCATTCCCTACTTCACAGACAAGGGCAATGTGGTCCCAACAAAGGGTTCACATGGACATACCCATCCATGTTGCACACACTTACAGCTGTATATATCTGTGTGTATTGCTATGTGTGCTGTTCCCTCACACATAGCATGCAGCACTGTGGTGATAATATAGGGGACATGTATTTACATACATATATGTGTGTGTGTGTGTTTGTATATATGTAGACATGCGCATATAGATATATATCTATATATGTGTAGATATATATGCTGTATATATGTGTTTATATATATGTCTACATATGGGTATCTGTATATCTGTGGACATACATGTAGATATATATATATATATATATATATATATATATATATATATATATACATACATACATACACATATACATACCTATATATGGGGTACATTTAGACATCAGGTCCACAATCTCAAAACTCCTTCATGCACAGCTGCACTGTTCTGCCTTGCTACAAAACAGACAGGTGCCACATAATGACACAGCCTAACATTAGGGGGCTATATATAGGGCCAGATTGCAGGTAACCCTATTACACACCTAGGGCATTTCAGCATGCTACAATACTTGTTAACCTGAGTATCTTGCAAGTGGTGGGCTCTGGAACCCACGTGTCCATCATTATGGCATTACTTCCACCACCAGCTATTGGCCACAGTAATATACATCCCTTGGATTACACACCACCCACTATATTTGCATACATCTTGTCAATCGGTGCTGCTCTACACAGGGACAGACTCTAATGTCTATAGCAGTTGTTCAGCTGAAGATCATTACAACAGCAACACCTGATGGCACACGCATATCATTCCACATCATCTACCCCAGTATTATGGACCAAGTACTACAGTCAATTACATGCATATATTTTTCACATACCTGTTGTGGGGATGAGGTCTGTTGTGGATAGTATCCTTGTAGGAGGTAATTTTCTTTTTTCACTCCTTATCCTGCTTCCTTTGTTGTCTTTTTTGGTATTGTTGTAGTTCAGGATCTGTTGTATGTTTTCTGTTTGTTTTCTCTTTCTCTTTATTTCTCTGCGTCTCTCTCTCTCTCTCTGTCCAGTAAATGGATTGAGCTGCCAGGAATAGAATGCAGCATGGCTTTTGTGGGTGATGCACGTGATCAGATGATGGCCTCTGCACCAATCAGTGTCTGCCACTTGCTACCTGCATGCAGCATGCTGTGTAGTACTTCCAGTTACCACTGTCATGGCAACCCACTACTATAAATCCCTACATCATGTGGGCATGGTCCCTTTACCTTTCCTGCATGGTGGACATCCTTCCTGTGTGTGAGCAGCAGTGTTACAAACAGTAGGTAGCAAAACCTCTTACAAGAGGACTTGCACAGTCAGGCCAGCTACATATTTGTATGAGGTTCCAGAACTACAAACAGAGAGTGTAAGTACTGTTGTATGCATTGTATAGCACCAGTGTTACAGGGTTTGTGTGTACATACTAGTTTAACACGGACTGCAGTCTGTCTGCATTGCTGTCAACTGGGTGCCTATCCACTTGATGGCCAGAGGTGTGCGTGTTATGTTTTGCCTGTCCGCCACACAGGTCTTGTGTCAGATATATCACTGGCTGTGTGTGTGTGTCGAGTGCTATTAGTACATGGCTACATCCATTTGTGTTTCTGACTTCATATTCCTGACTAAGGGTATGTTGCAGACTATCCTGAAACACCAGCAACTTGCTTAGTGGATTACAACACTATTTTATATATGGGCCTGTGTTCCAGCCTCTGTCCTTGTCCTACATACCAGGCTTTATCCATATGACATGCTGTCAGGGGTTGTTATGTAGTGGACTGTGAGTATGTCATGCTGCCATTCCTGCCATCATTCCACTGCTGTTGTGACCCCCACACATATTGTGGGGTTGGGTCCATATATGTGTGGGCTTTATCTGCACAATACATGTGTGCCCTTATGCAGTCCAGAGGCCAGTGTATATAACAGTGGTATATGGCCCTGTATGTCAGTCTATGGGGGGATGCACCATAACTAACCTAGGTTGTTACAACATATGAGGGGTATAGGGGTAAGCTGCCTTAAGGTATCTGGATGTACATTACCATACAATTCACCTTGGGTAAATGCTGGCCTACTGCTTTCTTCCATACAGACTGTTCTGTTTGTCAGTGTGATTGCGATGGTTTCAGTTATGATTGTTATGTAACAGATACATCCCATTGTGTCAGCTGAGGTCTTTACCCACTAGGGATTGTGTACAGAGTGTAGATAGAGGCTGCTGGACTATACATCTGCATTACTTACTGTTGATTGATTGTTATCTTGTGGCCCAGTCTGTCTTTACTGTTGTACTACTTGAAGGCCTTGGCCTGGACAGCAACATATGTATTGCTTTCTGGAATACTGTATTAATGTATCTGTTTGACAGCTGCATTATTCTGTTTATACGTATTTCAGAGTCTAAACAGCTATATGACATGGCATATACAACTGTAATAGTACACAAATAAAGCTTTTTCATGTATGCAAACCTGTGTGTGGTGTTATATCATTTGACCTCTCTGAGGGTATATGTTGCAGGCAACAATTGTCTTTTGTATGGGTGACTCATACAGTGTCCAGTTGGTAAGGTGGCAACTGTAGGCATACTGGCTGTTCTGTACGGTGTGCAACCTCTACATATGTATCTTCCCATACATATCTCTGTGTGTGTAGTTACATATATATCTACATATATGTATATATATATATATATATATATATATATATATATATATATATATATATATATATGTATCTGCATATATGTGTCTGTGTATATGTATCTTAGGAATGTTTATTGCTTCCACATTGTACATTCCCTATGGTAGTCAGACTGTACTACATGATATGTTATTGATACCAGCCTGACATCATACAGGTGGGATGGATTACTGTTAACATCTTGTGCCCATGTTGTGTCAGGTCCTGGTTATGGGATTTGCAACAGTTGGTATTGTATTGCAGGGCAGACCTGTTTGGCTGTGGGGGGAATATCAGTACATAGAAGACGTATGTTGCTTGGGCCCCCTCACCCCCATTAACGGTGCATGTGATCATATATGTATTTGTTATATTTTCTTTTATATCTATAGATATATATCTGTATATACATACACACACACACACACACACACACACACACACACACACACACACCTATATATATATATATATATATATATATATATATATATATATATATATATACTTACATATATATATATATATATATATATATATATATATATATATATATATAATCTATATATATAAATATGTATATATCTATTTAGATATAAATATATATACACACACACATACATCTACATGTATAAATACATTTCCTGTACTGTTGAATGACTGCTCTCGATGATATGTTTGTGAAAACATCAGGGTTATGTATATCTGACATGGCTTAGTGGTAAATCACTTTAGCTATGGTGTGCAGGGTCCTGGATTCCAGCCTTGCAGAGGCTGTTTATTTTGCTGCTGGGCAGAACAAGGGCCATTGGATACAGAGTGATTAAGGCACTTTTAAGCAGCTGGAAGCGGGTTTGCGTGGGTTTGCACAGCGGTAAGCACTGCTAACGTCCGGTTACAGTTTCTTATACTACGCTTCTAAATTGCTTAACCTGTGTAGGCATTGCTTACCCTCATGCAAATAGGCATAAACCCGCTTACTGCTGTTTAAAAGTACTTACTTCCACTTACAGCCATGCTATTTTTTTTAAAAGAAAGGAAAAAAGGGTTGATAGGAAAGTTGTGAAAAAGGGGCACAAAGAGGGAAAGACAGTAGGAAAAATAGCTAGGGATGTGCATGAAAGGTGTAGGGAAGGTCCATAACTGCCCATTTCTTCTACAGCAACAGCTGTGCATATACACTGAATTTGGGAATAGATTTGGACACTCAAACCCCGGAGAGAGGGGTGAGGATAACAATAATATGTTGTGAAGCCAATTAGACCAGATTACATGTGTCCAGTGGACATGTCTGCGAAATGGACAGCTATGTATGGGGTGAGACTTTTTTTTTTGGAACAGATTGCCCTTTTTTTCAGGTGAGAGTGGGATGTTGGGGAGGGATAGTAGGTATTTTTGGTGAGGTAGGTTGGGTAGGTTAACAGTTAAGGCAAACAAGACACATACAGGGGCGGTATATGACACATGTGGGGGGTGAACACCTTGATTGGGAGGGGTGTTGGGAAATCTGAAGCCCATGAGCCCCCTAGTGGAAACAGTGAGACTGAGTTTCCCACCCATGAGCAGTCACCACTGCACTTTCACAGCCCTGAAGATGGCTGTCCGGGGGGCTGAGTCGGGGAGCCAGGCTGACCCTCTAGTCACGACACACGGCCCTCGAGCTGGCGTAGCAGATCTCCAGAATCCCTGTTGAGCTTGCTATGCACCATGACCTGGACCTGGCGATGGGTGACAGGTTCCTGTCCATGCCTGCTCCAAGGGGGGATGAGCCCCATCCCCTGAGGTGGTTCCATCCGAAGGTGGTGCAGGACCAATGGATGAGGAGGTCCTGGGTTGGGCCCCAGGAATGCTGTTGCCCGGTGCCACGGCCAGCTGAGGTGGGACAGTTTGGTCTGCTGGGACCCGCATTCCCATATGTGCTATGGTGTTTATGTTTTATCAACATATGTGGTTAGTAATAGTCAACACATTCCAGGATTAGGTATAACAGCATGCATAGATATTCCCATTAATCCAGACACCAGATATGGAAGAGTTGCATAGCAAACAGAACACATGCATATATGGGCTACAGTGGTAATTACAACAGCATGCAGGTACATTGATGGCACCATGCCACCAATGTGGGAGTATTTCAACATAGCACATGCATAGAAACAGATTTAAATAATTTTCGAACAATAGGACATATGTCCCAACATTACAGTTAAGTCAGCACATACCAATTGAGTTGGGTATTTAGTTTATTGTTGCAGATATGGTGGGGGGAGAGAAAGATGTCAATTAACAACTAGTATATTCCTGTAGTTTGTATTACTTTCCTAGTCAGTGCTGTTATCTGTACCTTACAAGTATTAGTACACTACCCTTTTGCCTTACTTTGGACAGTAGTATGGCTGTCAATGTCTATAAACATGAACTGGTTTTACCTGCAGTATACACCTCTTACCTGGTATACCAGTGGAAGAATTGTTTGTTGACAATAACTAACTGTTTCTACACATACTCCCAGATTCCGGTTTGCTGTTATGCACATACGTGTCCATCTCTTTTTGCACAGACTCTGGGCATGTCTTGACCACATGCAGGTAAACCGGGACATATTTCGACTATTGCCCTCTTAAACCTTTAGTGAATTACAACACTCTTATACAGGATTTCCTAGACAGTTATATTATGTAGCACAGTGTGGGTGACAGTGATGAGTGATACCTTATTATTCAGAGCAACTGCAACACTCACAATGCCATACAATACCAGAGTAAACAGTACCAGTACAGGGTATCAATCTTTTATTTCTAGGCACAGTGTTCATATCTGACATACCTGTGGGAGCAATGTTTGTTAGCACTACCTGAATGTTGCCACACAAATGACCAGATTCCACATTAGTATTATGTACATACATCTCATTCTGTTACTATACACACTCTGGTCACAGCTTGACAACATGGGGGGTGTAGATGGGACATACTTGGCTTATTCCTCTCATAACATTTTGGGGAGTTGCTAGAGTGACAGGTTTGTTCTCATAGATGTCTGACAATCAGTT
This sequence comes from Protopterus annectens, assembly GCF_019279795.1. Lineage (NCBI taxonomy): Eukaryota > Metazoa > Chordata > Ceratodontiformes > Protopteridae > Protopterus > Protopterus annectens. Next base: position 1,092,064,545 of record NC_056728.1, read on the forward strand.
GTATTTCTTGTTTGCTGCCTAAACATCTGGGATCATCCCACTGATTTCCCAGGGGGACAGGGTGACAGGCAGCAGATATGGGCCAATATACTGGACATTCTGGACATATCTGTACAGTTGTGGGGGTATGATTCTGTATGCAGCCTACTACCACTCCCAGGATTTGAACCATGGCTGTGTGTGCTAAACATACAACAGTTCTCGTCTCAGTTGAGTGCGCTATTTGGATTTTGTTGTTTGTCTTTTCACTGTTTTTGCTCTGTCTCTTGCATTTGTACTATATGAACTCTTGGGATTACACCAGTCATATGCAGACGTTACTACACATTTTATTTATGTTGCACAGTGTGGGTAACAGTGCTTAATACAACAGTACTACTAAGTGATTGCAAATCTACTTTACCATATGATACCAGAGTAAACACATGCAGTCCAGCAGTTAGACCTTTATTGTCAGGCTATTATGCTTTTATTTACATATAACTTATATGAGACTCTTCCTGCCCTATTCTCTGGTGTATGCAGTACATGCCTTAAACAATAAAGGTTTTATACAGGCAATTAATGTACTACTACTTTTAGATTTATTTCCTATGACAGTACATGCAAGAGTATTACTAACCTGCCTCATGTTGCAACATCTCCAAGTGATATCCATGGGCCTCCTGGTTCGTAGCCCACTCACTTGCCGCTGTGAAGGACATAAGAGGAATATTTAGCCATACCTATCCATAATAGACATAAGCTGGCAATTATTAAACAGGTAGTGGACTGATACTTACACACGGATGGGATCGCCCCTGTCCTCCTAGCCTCTTGGATCCACTGATCCAAGAGATCCTCCTTTTGCCACTTCAGATCAGCATAGTGATGCCTGACCTGCTCATCAGTTTGGGTTATGCCAGTGGCATTGGTGAGGTCACGGGCGAGATGGTCCCAGGCTTCCGCTTTATATTGGGAACCTTGGTACTGGCTCTGCAGCAGTCTCTGGTCATGGTCTTTCACAAGGAGTCCTGCCATGACTCTGGACTCCTGGATGCCGTATTGGTGTGTCTGAAAGTGCACGCCCTCTCCCATTCCAGACATATTGCCTACAAGGGGAAGCTACAACCAGTTATGAGATGTATTCCCGCCTGTTGGGTTTAAAAAGGGCCGATCTTCCGCACTTTGCCATGATTGGATGGTTTTGAAAAGGCTAAGCTATGGGCATACGGCTTACCTAAGGTTGGCATTACTTAAAGAGGTATACCAATGGGCAGACTGAGTTAGCTGGCCTACGCATTGGTTACACCTACTAAGCTGGGATGTGCAATGCTTAGCATTGCTTAATATTTAAGTTGCATTGTATTTGCTTTTTGGCATTGATTTATTATTCATTACATGTTATACATGTGTTTGGTATCCATGATTCATGTGTACATACACTGTATGGGGTCCTTGTGTTTTTTAACTGATCTCAACACTTTATTACAATGACACCTCACATCTGGGCTTAATGAAGTACTCCAGTTTACATATTTATGTTATGTAGTAGGTTATACAACATAAAGTTGCATATAGATTCCTTTCACATGTTCAACTTGAATTCCCTATAGTGAGGATCTGTTTGGTGATACCTCAATCCTATGTCCTGCTGTGATGGCTTAGTGGTTAACTACTGTGCTGATGATGTATAGGATCCTGGGTTCAAGACCTGCAAAGGCTGTTTATTTTGTTTCTGGCCAGAAGAGTGGATGATGCATACTGAGTGCTTAAGGCACGTTTAAGAAATTGTAAGTGAGTTTGCACGGGTTTGTGCAAAGGTAAGCAATGCTAACCTCCGGTTAAATATGCTTACAGAGAGTTAGCTTCAATATTGCTTAACCTGTGTGCACATTGCTTACCCCCACACAAACGGGCTTAAACTCACTTACTACAGCTTAATAGTGCTTACACTTACTTATTAGTGCTTATTCCTGCTTACCACCACACTAATTTAGACAGTAATGTGTACTGGTTCTTGGGAAGGTTGTGGATTGGGAAACTTTATGCAATTATTTTTCATTACACATTTTACCTTCCAGACAGAATAAATAATTTTTTATCAGTTCGGAATCCTTGTTGTTTTGTGAATTTTACTGGTATCCTACCAGTTTTGGCTTCTCATTTGTTGTTATTGGATTACCTTCCATTTGTACCCTGATTCCTGTGTACATATACTGTATGGGGCAGTTGTGATTATCTGTGCACTTTGCAACATTATGACAATAACACCTCACATCTGCATTTAATACAGTACTCCAGTTAACAAATATATGTTATTTAGTCAGTTATGCAACTAAAAATATTGGTCATAAAGTGACTTGACATGGAAAATGGAATGTATTGGAGTTGGACTCGAACCGGGAATGACTGCTCCTAAGGTGAATGCTCTGCCCACTACACTACTGCTGTACTGCTTCATTTATATATATCTTGCTTTTTATCCTCTTGTGCCATTTAAGCTGCATTCACCGTAGCTAAGCGATGGGCAAACTCGCGCACCTACGATTAAATTTAATCTGTTTCATAAAAAACAAATCTTTATATTTGATGTTTTAACTATTGCTCTTGTAAATGTGGGAGGATGTTGCTGAGGGTATGCGAACACCTATGAGCAGTCTCACTCATTCTTTTATTAATACTCTGCTGTTCTTCATTGAGGGGGCGTGTATATTCTGAGAGCTCTGCTATCAGACATGCCCCCTGCACTTGTACATGCTCCATGTAAGTTTAGGAGCTCAGGCAGCGTGCCTTCATTAATATGCGTGGCACGCTGCCATCCTGCTCCTAAACATCCGCTTCCATGCAGGACTAAGCTAGTCCTGCACAGAAGGATAGTGAATCCGGGACACACACACACACACACACACACACACACACACACACACACACACACACACACACACACACACACACACACATCTGTGTGTGTGTGTGTGTGAGTGTGTGTGTATATATATATATATATATATATATATATATATTTATATCTATATATATATATATATGTATATATATATATATATATATATATATATATATACATATATATATACACACATATTTATATATGTATAGGGATTCACTATACAATCTCGAAATACTGACATGTCGAATTTCAGTATTTTGAGACTGAATAGTTGAAAACCACATACACGAAAACCCACAATCATGAACACTACAATAGCGACCATTCACACAAACACACACACACACAAACCAGGACATAATTACACACACACATACTCCTACCTAACTAAACAAACATAACAACACACAAACACACTTCACCTATCTATAAGCAGGGGGGCACGCCCCCTGCACCCCCCACACCCCCCTACTTATATATTCTAACTCAGCGGTCGCACTAAACACACAAACACACAACAAACACACAACAAACACCACCGCACACACTCACACACACTAAAATCCCTACCCATTATCCCCAAACACACAACACTTACCTGAAACCTCAGGTAAATCCACAAACCGCACCACACATCACAAACACGACACCACAATAGCGGCGGATTCGACATTTCTGGATTCGGCATAGTGTAGTTTTGCTTAACTACACTTACCACTATTCGGTCTCGACGTACTGAATTTCGAGATTTCAGTATGTCAAGATTGTCTAATGTACCCATATATAGATATATCTATATATATATATATATATATATATATATATATATATATATATATATATATACAGATATATCTATATATGTATATAGATATATATACATATCTCCACAAATACACATACATACACACACGCACAGACACACAAAGGCACACACACACACACACACACACACACACACACACACACACACACACACACACACACACACACGTATATATATATATATATATATATATATATATATATATATATATATATATATATATTATACATGTTATATATCTACATACGGGTCCACTTTCGAAGTTCAGTATTTCAAAACGAAAATAATAAAAGTGCAGTTATTCAAGCCTGCATATTCCTGAATGTTAGGTTTTCGAATTTGCGGTAGTAGTTGTGTGATGTGTAGCCGATAGTCTGATCTCTTTTTAAGGGATAGTGTATTCTGGGGTTTAGATATGGTGGCCAACATGTGCTTATGGTCAAAAATAGTTAAGTATGTGTCTTTATGGGTTTTAGTGTTTTATTTTTCAATCTTTATGGAAGTGTTAGGGGTCAGTTGGGTTAGGTAGGTGAGAGTGTGTGTCCGTGTATGTGTGTGTATGTGTTGAAATTTGTACATGTGCAGTGTGTGTGTGTTTTTCACAGGTATACATGCGAAAGTGTGCAGTGGACTGTAGGAAGTGAAGCAGTGGGTTTGCTATGTTGTTTGCGGTAGTGCGACCTTTGAGTTGGTTTATATAAGTAGTGTGGGGTGGGGGCACAGGAGGCTCACCACCCTGCTTATACATTGGTGTATTGGGTTTTGTGTGTTCTGTAGACTGGTTTTTGTAGGGTGGATTGTCGTGTGTCTGTTTTTGTTCATGTGGTGGAGTTTGTGTTGAAAAACAGAGCTTTGCATACTGAAACTTCAGTATTATGAAGTTTCAGTACTTTGACATTCGTTTTTTTAGTTTGTCATTGTAGTAGGTTTTTGACTTTCTCTTCTCGATATACTGAAATTCAGTATTTCAATATTTTGAGATTTGAAATGGACCTCTACACAGACACACACACACACACATATATATATATATATATATATATATATATATATATATATATCTATATAGAGGGATAGAGAGAAAGAGAAATGTATATATATATATATATATATATATATATATTTAAACACAAACACACACTATCTCTCTCTCTCTCTCTCGCTATATATGTATATATATATATATATATATATATATATATATATATATATATCTACACACACACACACACACACACACACACACACACACACACACACACACACACACACACACACGGGGTCAAACGCACAAAAATTTAACCCACCCATGTGGGGGACTTTGCACCCTACACCCTCCACACCACCCTAACTAATATACCAACTCAGAGATCACACTACCTGGGGGAAAAGGGCAAAGTTCACCCTGGTGGCCAAGTGGTTTGTTTCCTGGTGAAAAACGTTCGGTGCTCTATGGTTTCAGAATTGTCATCTTTTGTTGAACTCGTCTCTGCGAAATAAAATATGGGTAAGTGGTCTTTCGGGTAATGAAGGTAGACACATTCACACACATGTATTTATCTATCTGTATATATAATGTGTATGTATTTATCTATATATACACTCACATAAACATACATACACATACACAGAGACACACAAACACACTATTAGGTAAACAGAAATACACGTACATGCACACTGACACACACATACACACACACGCACAGACATGCATACACACACGTAAAAAGACACGTATGCACATGCATACACATTGACAAACACATATCCACACACAATTTTTTATATATATATATATATATATATATATATATATATATATATATATATATTATATATACATATATATATTTTTTTATTTTACATACAACGCAAAAAAAAAATATATAAATATATATATATATATATATATATATATATATATATATATATATATATATATATATCTATATATAAATAAACATGTACAAATACTTACACATGCACAAACAAATATATATGCACACACATACATACAGATACAAAAACATATACACACAAATATGCACAGACACAAATGCCTTGCCCCCCCATGGCAAATCAACACAAGATGCATAATTTTCTTATTTGCAGGATACATAATTTTCTTATATGTGTGCTCTGACCTGACTTCATATACTGCACTTGCGCAACTGTACACAGTGTCGCTGTAGGGTTACCATCTGTCCAAGTGTGCAAACTGGACGTTTTTATGCAAATGTAATATACTGCAGGAGAAACCACACCTTCAGCTAGTGCAATTATCCATACACTTCTACAACTTACTTTTCATCCCATAAGGACCCACCACCTTCAAATCCTTAACTCTAAACACACCAACAAAAATGTGTCAAAAATACAACATTTTAAGAGGTAATTACTAAAAGTATAACCATAGTGACAAATCTTACAAAGCTTACACCGACCTTACAATCCGCAATCCTACTTTCTTCACTTTTAATTAGCTCCCCAGCATATGAATATGTTCATAACCTGAACACCACCACCAACACTCTCTCATTTTATAGGAAATAAGTGACAAAAAATAATCTTATTTACAAGAACTATAATTTTTGCTTTATTTTGTTAAGTGTGTCATCATCATCACTGACCCTTTTCAATTCACCAGTTACTTTCTGAAGACACTGAACCAAACCCAGGTCCAATCTTTTACAACAATGACATTATCAAGAGTTTTAAATAACCTTAAAGCAATAAAAACATCAGCATCACATTAAAGTTAAAAGCATTCACAATAAAAATCACTTAACTTTAGACTTTTATCAAGCTTCATAATCCTGATATCTCAGCTATTACTAAGACATGTCTTGACCAGTTAGACAAAAAAGAAGCTTTATCCTTATCAAGCTCTCATTCTGAAGAAGGTACTGGCCTCCTCAAAATTTATTTTATGTTTACATCTGCAGTTGTGGGCCTGCATACATATTTGCAGACCTCATCAGATCCAAACATAGTGAAAGTTCTAATGAATAAAGAAAAATCACCCAAGATGACATCTTTGCTATTTTGGAATAAAGTAGGAATGGAAATCAAATCAGAAGTAGATAAAAATCAGACAGCAACTGAGAGTGCCAAAAAAAAAATATTAAGAAAAAGGAAAAGGAACAGATGAGAAGGGAAACAAACTGAAAAATCCACAAATGTAGTGGCAAGTACAGAGATCTCATGGAACAACAACATCCTGACTAATACTTGATGCTGGAATGACTAAGGAGGGGTGAATTCAAACCAACAGATGAAAGGGACTTGAATGTTAAACAATAATTAAGTGTTTATGTCTGTACTAGCTAAAAGAATGGTAAAGGTGTTGCCAAAATTGATAGATATGGATAACTGTGGTTTTGTGGAGTGGAGGCAAACATTCAACAACATTAATAGAACAGTGATGATCCAGAGGGGAATCAGAATTAAGGAAAAAAATGCTGCTGTTGGTGGGTCGTTATGCAGAAAGAGCATTCAACAGAGTAAACTGGGATTTTTATAAACAGGGCAATGGAAGCATTAGCATTCCCTGAAGCAATATTAAGTTTTATTATTAGGATATATGAAGGATCAGAGGCAAGAATTAAAGTGGGAGCATTCCTCCCTGATAAGTTATGTTTGAACTGAGGAATCAGGCAGGGGTGTCCTCTTTCTTCTTTGTTAATTGCTTTTTATTTAGAGCCACTGGCAAAGAAAACAAGGGACTCAGAAATTCAAGGATATACTTGGTTTGGTAATCAAGAAAAGTTGGCTTTATTTGCAGATATTTTGTACCTGATAAATCCAGAAGTGTACATCTCAGTGTTCTGGAATGTTCTGAGACAATTTCAAATCTTTTCAGGGTATAAGATTAGTGAACATAAAACAATGGCTATTGCAGTAAATTAGGTATCTACACACAAATTGGTTCAGTAATATCCATATTTATGGGGACACAAGATGAAGTATTAAGGAGCATGTATTAAAAAGTCTCTTGCTAATGGCAGCTAAAGATATGTGGGAAGAGACCAAACAAACGATAACACAAAAAGTGAGAACATGGAAGCTTTTATTCATGGATATAGATAGGAAGATACTAGCAGTGAAGATGTTTTAGTCTCTTTAGGTTTATATATGGGTCAGGTATATTTTTATCAGCCAGAGGAAAAATTGTAGACAATCATAAATAGTTAAAGGAATTTATCTGGGAGGGGAAGCTGGCAAGTGGGATAAGTTGATGTTTCCAACAGAACAAGCTGGTTTAGGATTACCTGATATGAAGGAATACTACACAGGTGCACAGTTGAGGCTCATGTACATAACACAAGTTAGGGTGGGATCAAGAAATAAACAGACAGGGATTTTGGATACATATCCTTAAGAGAAGCATCACCACCATACAGAATATTAGAACACTTTCTGCTATTTTATGAATATAAGAACTAAGTCATCACAAGAATGGAGAAAGGAGATTTTGCCAAAAGGAATGACAGGAAGTAGGGATACAGAAAATAGACAAGAGGGGGCTGAAATTTAATGGAGAAAGGGACAGGGGAATCTTATGGCAAAGAACTACCTTGGTAGAGTTTAGATGAATGTAGAATTGATGCTTCTGTAAAAAAAAAAAGATAATTAGTAGGGCATATAAAATATTGTATGACAACTAAGAATCAGAGGAGGTTTGAAAAAAAGAGTGGAGAGACACTAGAAAAGCAATTTACTAAAAGAATAATGGAAGGACATACATATGGCTCCCAAGTATGCAAGAAAGTCCTGAAGGTTTGCTATCTTTGCTTCAAAGTGTTTGCATAGGTATGTTTATACTCCAAGTAGGTTTCAAGGAATTTTTTCTAGGCAGATAGCAAATGCTACAGCTGTGAGAGGGAAGAAAGGGGTAACCAGGAACATGTGTTTTGGTAGTGTAATGAGTTGGCAGATTTTAAAAATTCCCTACAGAGTACAGAGTGTCAGAAATATTGGGTGATAATGGCTGCAGCTAAGGAAGTGATACTTTTGAGCCGACACAGAGGATCTGAATTGCCTACACATACTAAGGCCTTAAGTTTAATTCTGTTGGGTGTAAAAAAAATAATAAAAAATAAAAATCAAAGAGAGATCTTTAGAAAAGGGAAAGAGCAAATTACATAGAAATATAGAAATTGTCGAATACGTGCAGAATAATGTTCAGGAGGAGGAGGAGTGAGGTTTAAGAGATTGCAGAAATTCAGCATAATGTACAGAGATAGAAAAATGTTAATACAGTTTGTTTTCTTTTCTTTTAATGTTTCCCTCTGACAAATGATGCCAGTGTATGCAACCCCATATGAACTGAAGGAGGAGGCAATTTTGTGCACATTGCAAATACTGAGGACAACATTCTGGCCAACTTCTAATTTCGCAAAATTTAAGTATACTCTGACTTGGAAATGGGGTCCATTCCCATCACAGTATAAGAAACCCAAAATACTTGGCAAAATTAAACCAGAAATGATAAGCTTAAAAAGGTCATTACATACAACTGTGTATGTAATTAAAGACAACTAAAGAAGGATACCTTTAACAACCAACTCAAACAGTAACTGGCATCCCTTAGACTCTTCCACTGGATGATGTCTGGACTACTTCTACCCCTCATTCCAATTTGCCCCATTGCGCAGAAGTAAAAGTATTATATTCCCCATGGATGGCAGAAATAGAACAGCTTATGACCAAAATAGATGTAGTATGGAAACAATGGAAGGCAACACAAACTGTACAAAATATAGTCCTGCACCACACTTGCATATCATGTTAAAACTCTGGTCAGAACAAACAGACTTACAACTCAAAGCACTACTGAGCACAGAAAAATACTCACACTCATTTGCCTAATTAAACAGACTGCATTACTGACTCACCAACATTAACACGTTATTGGCACATCAAACTCTAACTATGAACAAACACTGTTAGCATTCTCAAACAGACTACCAAAATCTCTTTTGCATCATTTAACTTACAACCAATTTCTGTCTCTACAAAAAAAAATAAGTAAATCCAGTGAAGCCCATTTCTCTCACATCTAAACACCCTCTGAGAATCTTTGAGTTGCCTTACACTCTACAGCATATCCTATTGCTAGTTTTAACAGATCTATTAAAGTTCTAGTATTTATACCAATAGATCTGTTTTTTTATTAAATACCAATCCACAAAGGTGGAGCTAGAACATTTCTCAAATTACAGACCTATTGCCATCTTATCACCTCTATCAAAATAAAATGTGTAGAAAGACTAATACATTACCTATTTAATAAGCTGTTGTCACCCACTCAACATGATTCCCACCCAGATTAGAGCATTACTTTCTTTCTTCAACACCATTAATCACAATATAAATCACAACATACCTATCATAGGCATGTAGCAAGATCCTTCTAAAGGCTTTAGCACTGTGTCCCACCCATTTCTGCTTGAAAAAATGTTAAAAATGGGCATTAGCAGAAAATACAGATGAGTTCACACATATTCCAACTTCCTACAAGCACTAATATTCTTCGAGGGTCGCTACCTGGATCTTTTCTACTCTCCATCTTCACTGGTGACACAGGTATGCTGAAGATTCAACTATAATCTGCTCATCTAACTCCCTTACCCAGCTGCAATGAACTATGCACATTTTCTAGACCCTATGGCTTACTGATTCACAACTACAGTAGAGAGTCGATTATATGAAGCACCAATTATCCAAAATGTCCATTATATGAAACATCAATTATCCGAACCAGCTTTCCATAGTTCTCAACTAGGTAAAGTCATAAAGTCTGAATATGTAAACATTATATGTATTTGCTTGAGCATGTTTATTTGAACTTGTATCTAGCTCATGTATGAAAAATATTCTTTATAGTGCACTGAAATCACTTACTTTGTGAAAAATGTATTCCTGCATGCAGAAAAAAAAAACAAGATTTTAGAAGTTTTTCATCTGGTTCAATTATATGTTTGATTATCCAAACTATCCTAGGTCCCAATTAGTTTGGATAATCAACTATCTACTGTACTCCTAAATCCAAATAAAACAAATTTACTTCAATTTACTTCCAAAACAACTGAATTATCTCAGAAAAGAATACCTTATTCTTTCTTGGATAAACTAAAGAAATTACCTTTCGAAGAAATGGTCCTGTTCCTGTTACACTCTTGTCCCCTTAACATCCTATACCTAATTCTCTATGTCTCTTCTTTTTTTCCATCTTCCTCTTAAGTATTCATTTCTCTTCATCATCAGTATTCATCATCTCCATTGCCTGCCTTCTTTAACTCTATCCAGTCTAAATTCTCTTGATACTTCTATGGCCACCTCGTATAACTTACTATTGTAAATCAACTGGTAGTACCAATCACATTCATTCTAAATGTACATGTCATATGTTAGAACCAATCACATTAATTCTAAATGTATTTGCCTTGTGTTAGTACTTTCCATGCATTAGCCTGTATGACAAACTCAACTCAATTATAACTACAGTAGATAATGTATGGCATTGTTCTGCAGCCAACCAAATAATAGCCCATACCCCAATATACCACCTTTTCAAGTAGCCCTAAATTCAGCACATACTTTATGGAGTCCATATCCAACCTAAAAGTAAACCCAACTTATCTACCCCAACTCACTAATTCTACTAATACCCCCAGTACTAACCTTTACACACCCATGCATTGCACACTCACAACCAAACCCTCACTCATAACCAAAAACCAAACAATCCCCATTTTTATCTTAAATAAAAAAAATACTACAAAAACTGAAACCATGCTTAACTTCAGGAGGCAACCTCCTACCAGAATACCTAAAGCTTGCTGGAGAGGAAATAGCATTCCCTGTTACCATCTTAATTAATAGATCCATAGCTGAATCACATGTCTATAATTTATGGAAAAGATCACACATTACTCCTTTACATAAGGGAGGCAACTCCACTGACATCACAAACTTTCATCCTATTGCAAAGTTCTCCCCCCTCTCTAAGATTCTAGAAGAATGTGTGCACTTACAACTTCTCCACCATCTTACACACAAAAACCTACCTTCCCACACTCAACATGGCTTTAGCCCTGCACATAGTAACTCAACATTCTTATTTTCTTTCATGGAGTCTGTCAACAAAGCCCATTACACTGGCAAGCTAGTACCTGCAGTATTTCTAAATTTGTCAAAAGCATTTGACATGGTATCTCACCCCAAACTCCTTAAAGATCTTTACAGCATTAGTCTGTTCTCCTCCTCACTTCAGTAGGTTTCTAGCTACCTAGCTGATAGGCAGTAAGCAATAAAATGGCGGGGCTGTATCTCCCCATATCATATCACCCCAAGTGAACCTCAAGGATCCATCCTTGGCTCCTTACTATTTAATGTCTTCATCAATAACTTACATACATCCTCCTGTCAAGGCACTCTAATCCAATATGCAGATGACTTCACTATTATCCCTGTGTCAGACACATTAATTCACCTAAAACACACATAGCACAACAAGCTTTCTCTTCCATAGAAAAATGGCTCTCCAATGCTAAACTGGTACCACCAAAATAAATAAATAAATAAATAAATAAATAAACAAAGCTCCGTCTTTTCACCTACAAACCCCATAACTCCAACAAAACAAAGTTTCAGTCAACAATACTGAAAATGAATTGGTTCAGCATGCTAAACACAAGTCACAACTGACAATAATCTCAGGTTTGACATACATATACAAAACAGTATAAAAACCACCAAAAACTAGGCCTGCTATACAGGAATAAAAACTTCCTCACAGCAGTTACTAAAATTACCATGGCCAAAACTTATCTCTTGCCCTCACTGTTATATTGGGCACCAATGCTGACTAACCTACAGACCTCCATAAGAAAAAAAGAAAACAAAAACTAGAAAGCTGCTATAACAAAATTGCCAAATTTGCCATAAATGCAACCCCTCTAACTTATCACTGTAAAGACCTACATTCCCTAAAATGGCTTGAACTCCCCCTCCACCTCCAATACATACAACTTACTATGGTATAGAAAATTATCCACAACCCACTAGCTCATTCTACTCTTAGCCTTTTAATAAACTTTTATATCCCAAACAAACATCTCAGATCTGAAGACAAACATCTCCTCACAACTTATAAACCTAACAAAACCCCAGGCCTAAGCCTTTACTCCTGCTGTTTGGCAAAACTATGGAACTCCCTTTAACTATCAAAACTGCTATTAACTTGCACTCCTTCAAAACCTCTGTAAACGAATACTTCAACAAAGCTTGGATTTGCTCCTGTATGAGCCCAGGTTGAGGTACTCTTATACCTTTTTCTACCTCTACTCTCTCTATCCCACTAACTTACCCTACCCTCCCTTCCTCTACACATACTGCCCTGAGGTTACACTCTTACCTTTCCAATATAATCTGTTACCATATTTCATGACCTCTAGAATATTAATAATCATTATGATAATTATCTATTATGTAAATAATGCTGCATCTTCCTATTATCAGACTTTACATATAACTTATGCTTGAACACTATGGCTTACATGTTATGACTTTATTATGTCTGTTAAGTCCTCATTCTGACAAACTAATGTGGTGTTTTCATATTTGTGCTTGAATGCTATGACTTAATTATGTCTGTCTAATTTTTCATTTTGTTAACCATATGTATCTGGAGTTTTCTCCTTGAGCCAAGGCTGAAAATGGGTAACTCATGACCCAGTTAGACTTTCCCAGTAAACAAATGCCAAATAACTAAATAAATAAATAATGAACACAAACAAAACTCACACAATATGTTTGAAATCATACAAAAGTGGCTTAGTTCAAATTCTCACTCTCTTCTGGATCTATTATGTTGAAAAGTCAACCATTCCCATATCTTCAAGAATCTAGGCATCTGGGTTCCCACACAATACTTTAACCTTCATAAAGACAAATAATTCAAAAAGTTGTCTCACAGCTAAATGTTTATTATAACTGTATTTGATAATGCATTAATTAAAATTGGCATTTTATCTATTAACGTATGGTAGCTGAGAAGTTTGTGAATACATACTAATTCAGACACATTTAGGTTTAAAAAGGAAATTACCAAATTACTATATTCTTCTAATTTTTTGCATTTTAACCTCACTACCTTGGAAATTACCTGGTGTCATCTTCCACCTTCAGCTTATAGTGTATCATATCATTTGTCTGCTGCACAAACACTTTTAAAGACTATACCAAGTTAGCCTACTTTTTTCTGTACTCTTTATTGTCTTTATTCAAAAAGAAAAAATACAAACACCTGCTTTCCAACAAGGTGTATCAAAAACTGCAACATGCACTAGTGGCTAAGTGTACATAGCACATTCCCATGGCTAACTGTACATAGCACATTTCCATGGCTAACTGTACATAGCATATTCCTGTGGCTAACTGTACACAGCATGGTCCCAAAATAAACCCCAGTATATTATCCCCATATACATACATCATTCAATGCCCTTATTATGAGTTATCATAAGTACAAACATTTCTAACAGTAAGGGTCCTGTGGTTAATCCTGGTGCTCCAAACACAGTTTCAGCCAGTAGCAGTCCTATAAAAGGACAGATCCTCAGCCCATTTCCTCTCTACTAGGTTATACATCTCCCAATCTTGTGCTGCCATACTGTTATCCTAATAGCAGCAAATAAATCTATCAAATAGCATTTGTAGCAATGTGGGAGTTTGCAGATTTATTTTTCTGTCCTATAAGGGATGTAATTTCAAAGACAAATGCCATCTACTCTCTGATTTCTTTCTTCTGAATTTATCTGTGGGGAATTCAGACCACAAATGCAGAATTCCCTGGAGACTTCTCCTCTGTAGTGGTAGATGTCCTTCCAAATATCAAATGACCACCTGACTCTGTGATAAAGGGTATGAATTTCTTACTGCATCCCAGGTGACCAGGGTTCAACTAGCAGCCCCACCAGTGGATAAACTAGGCATTGAGGGTGAGGAATGATGGGGTATGGCCCACTCACCTCCCCAGGAGGGAGGGAGGGGTTGGGCACACTATGTAGCATACAGGACAGTGCTGACTTCCTGGTAGAGACTGGGAAGTTCACATCTTTTACCTCAATGGGTGAGGCAGAGATTTCTGGAAAGAATACCCCCCTTTGGAAGTGAGGGGATATCCTCCACTATCATCACATTGCATGGCTCTTCCCTGCATATTGTCAGTTGTAAGTGATAAGATTGGTGAAACAGAAGAACAAAACACCTCAAAATACCCCAATGACTGTCTGAATGATGGTCTCTCCCTGTTGACCCTTGCTCCCTGTTGTTTTTGGATGGGGCTGCAATATAATTATATATATATATATATATATATATATATATATATATATATATATATATATATATATATAGGTTCCCTTTGGAATCTTGAAATACTGAAATGTCGAATTTCAGTATTTTGAGACCAAATTGTCAAATCTGCAGTTGCGCGAAACTGCAGAATATTGAACCCAGAAATATCGAACCCATGGTACTGATGGCTCATTAGGTAAGTGTTATGTTTTTTAAGGGTTTTGGGGAGGGTTTGTGTGTATGTGAGTATGTTGGGGAGTGTTAGATGTGGGCTAGGGTAGGTAGGTAAGAGTGTGAGTGTGTCAGTGTTGAGAGTGTTGGTATTTGTATGTATGTGATGTGTGTTTGTGCAAGGGGGGTGTAGAATGTGTGGTGGTGGGTTTTCTGTCTTTTTGTGTTTAGTGTGGCCTTGGAGTGAGTATAAAAAGTAGAGAGGGTGTGGGGGGTGCAGGGGGACTTGCCCCCCTGCTTGTAGGAAGGGTAGATGTGTGCGTTTGTTTTGTTGTGTTCGTGTGTGTTGTTTTGCTTTTTTGTAGTGTCGGGAGGTAGGTGTATTTGTATTTTTATGTGCTGCGTAGTGTTTTGTTTATGTTCACGGCTTTGAATTTCTCGGTTTTGGTTTTCAGGGTTGTGAGTTTTCGGCTTTATAGACACTAGATACTGAAAGTCGATATTTCAGTATTTTGAGATAGAAAGTGAATCTATATATATATATACATATATATATATATATATATATATATATATATATATATATATGTATAGTGGAAGTTTGAAAACCTTTGGACCTGCCTAGTCCACATCTACAGCCTGTGTCACCACTTTTCCGTCTAGTTTTCCTAACTTTTGCAAGGTTAAACACCACCTATGCACCAATCTCTGTCATTGGTCCCTAGGATTGTGCTGTTTCAATAACTGAGCTACTGCCTGCCAGCATATGTCTCAATCTCTTAGAGCAAGAAATCTGAACAAATTCATCAATAATGAGTAGACAAAGGCCCAAAAATAGGGATGGTTTTTAAATATTGTTCTTACAAACTTAGAAAATTGATATAATAACAAATTCTGAATTATCATTAATTTTCTGAAGGGTATGAAGTCTGAAACTCAAATCCATCTATCTTCAACCCCTTTTCCCATGTCACACATGGGGTCAGGGTATCATTTACACAGTGACAATCATCTCAAGCCAAGGTTTATACCACCAGGTGGCTAGCCCTGCCACAGTAGTTCATTCACACCACTCACTCTCACCTACAGCCAATTTAGAGTGTCCAATCAACCTACTGCATGTCTTTGGAGTTTGGGGGGAAACCAGAGCACCCAGGGAAAATCCACATGATGACATGCAGACTCCACACACAGAAGACACCCCAATCAAGAAATGAACTGGAGAACCTTTTGCTGTGAGGTGACAATGTTAACCACTGCACCACCATGGCCACCTGAAGCTCAAATACCTGTCATTATTTTCTGACTTCAACCCTCAATGATTTGCCAGAAATTGATTATTTTATTTGAAACAGACCAAAAATATGAAGCAAAAATCTGGACATTCTGTGAAAATCTGTACATTTAAAAAGGTGTGCCTCCCAGACTTTCTGACATACATATGCATTCTTTTTGCAGTCCTACTCTTGTTTTCCTTTTTATCTCTAGAGATCTTCTATCATATCTCTTTTTCTGCATGTCTCACTGTATATGTATGTATATATACATATATATATATATATATATATATATATATATATATATATATATATATATATATATATATATATATATATATACACATGTATATGCATGTATGTGTATGTATATATATATATATATATATATATATATATATATATATATATATATATATATATATATATATATATATATGCTTCTCCTTTGTTTTGTCTTGCCTGCCCATGGGGCACATCTCCCTTTACTTCTCATCCCCTCTGATTTCTCCTCATTCTGGGGGAGGGGCATTTCATACCACCTGTGTTTTTTGTAGTGTAACCCCACAATCTACAATTGCTAAACTTTGCCAACATCTCAGTTATTTGGTCTGCCTCATCCCATAAGGTTGCTCTATCCAAACAAAACTGCTAGCTGTGCCTCTACTCCATCCTTTTTCATCCTATTACTATGTTTACTCAAGCTAAGGTGCTTCATATTACCCTGCCTACTTAGATGCCATAAAGTCTGGCACCACAATGCTCTAAATTCTTCTCTAGTCAGCTTCTCTGAGTTTACAATCTCTTAATTCAGTTCTCCTGTCTCTCAGTGTCAAAGATAATGCTTTCCTCTCTGAAGTAGAAATCCTCTGATCCAATGAACAATGTTAGAAGTCAGGGTACACTTGGGAGAGACCCCATCTCCTTCTTTTCCTGTAGGCAGCTAATTTTTGTCTAGCTATTCAGATTACCCATACCCACCCAATTTGTTAATTTTATATGGAATATTATCTAAATCTGGTTCTGAGGGATCTACTGGCAATTTTCTGTTAAGTGCGGTGTAATTATCATTCTAATGGCATTCACTCTTCCTGAACTTTTTCTTGTTCCCCCATTTTAAACCTTCTATCTTTTACAAGGTTAACATAAGATTCTCCTGTATCTTGACATGATCTGCCTACTACTAGATGCATATGTTTTAGGTATACTGATTCCTGACTCTTATAATAGTTCCCAAGCCACTACCATATCCTAGCCTAACCAAACTGGTGTTTGTGTTACACCTTAACTCAAGTACTATCTAAAAACTTTCAAAAATGTGGATGATCCTGGAAACATTTCATAATGGTTTTATGTCACAAGTATCCAATCATTTGCATATGGATGAAACCATGATGCAACTCCAGTCCTGCTTTCCACTTCTAATAAGGCCAGCTCTTCAATGACCAAATAAACAGGCCCACATTCAGCCAGCAACTCTACCTATTCCCTCTTTTCACTTCTAGGACCTCTAAAATGCCTCCCTTTCCACTGTTTCTAGTTCCATACTTGCGTAATGGGCTTTAAACCAACCCTTAAACAGTGTCCAAATCCTCCGTAAGATGCAATCTCCCAAAGAAAACCCCATTCCACTGAGTCAAACACCAGATGAAAATTAAAAGTCTCCCTCTACGTTTGCTCACTCTATACTTTGCGGTTCATCATTGAAAGAAACTGCATAATGTCCACCAGTTATACACTGCCTCCTTTTTATGAATTTATATTGTCCTTTTTTAATAACAGTAACATTTAGTCTAATCTGCTTTCTAGTATTTTTGTTGTAATCTTGACATCTGAAATGATTAGTCAAATTTTTCTAAAGCTGCCTGCCTCTAAAGATAGTCTTCATCCTGGGCAATGACCACCATCTTACATGTTTTGACTGATTCCAGCAATGAATACCACAGAGAAACCTTATTAAATTCTGCCTGCAATGTCTCCAAGAAAGCCCCTCAGGCCATCAGATAGCCCTGTCTTTCCTTCCTTTATATGTTTAAAAGCATTTATTATCCCTAGTACAGCATCTCCAGGACTTCTGCTAAAATCACATAAGCATCATCTGCTATGGACCAAGACTGAGTTTCAAGAGGACACAGAACATTTCTGTTAAATAAATACTTAAAAGTTTTCTTAAATACCTTGCTAATCTCTATATTGTTTTAATCATCTTGCCCTGATTGTTTTGTATCTTGGATATCTCCTTTTTTAACTTAGTCATGTTAAATTGCCTTGCCAGTATCTTTCTTCCTGAGTGTCTGATTGTATACACACACACACACACACACACACACACACACACACACACACACACACACACACACACACACACACACACACACACACAAACACACTTCTGCTGTTATTCATGGAACCACGCACACACTCCCACATACATATAGAAAAACAAATATACACACGCACACTTTTTTATGTTCCTTTTACACTTGTTAAACAGCTAAAGTGCTGTTAGCAAGTGTAAAATAATGGCTGGATTGATCTCACTCGCTCTTGCATGCACGCACACACTCTCTCAACTAATGAGGGACAGATCTCAACAGAATCAGGGACAAATCCAGAAAAAATTAGGGACAATCAGGGACACTTTTAAAATATTAGTTCTATGAACTTGAGGCATTAACGGAATTAAAGAATGTGAATTAGTATACATTTCCTGAAGTAAAGTAGTTCTTCAGCTCTTAATTATTGTCATTATTTATTAAGTATAATTCATCACTTTTTCTCCAAAAGGCACCAGTGTTAAGAGGGATTAAGAGGGACAGAGCTAAAATTTGAGTCAAAATCAGGGACATCCCTGAAAATCAGGGACAGTTGAGAGGTCACACAGTTCTATTTTTTTTCTTCTTTTTTATTTTACACTCACTAAACAGTGTTGCTTAGCGAGTGTAAAATAATGACAGCTGTTCACTTTCTCTGAGTCCAAGCTCCACAGCTCTACTCCAAGCTTACCTTTCAACTGTCCAGATTTTTGCAGAATATCCAGGTTTATACCTCATATCTTTGGTCTTTTCCTCATAAAATTTGTGATTTTCTGGCAGATCACTTTCATGTTCTGGAGATTGAAGTGACTAATGACATACGTTTGAGTTTTGGACATCATATCCTTCATGAAAAATGCATCTTAACACAAACCCTGTTATTCTATCAAAGCAATATTTAAAGTTTGTCCCTATTTTGAGCCTTGGTCCCCCCATTTTGTCTGGGTTTCTCCAGACTTCTAGCACTAAGAAGTTGATGATGCACATGTAATCTCCTTAAATTTTGTGAACATAAAACTTGCATTACTGATGAGTGATGACAGGATAGTTTCATTCAGGATAGGAACAAAAAAGAGACTGGGAAAGAGGATGTACAAAATAATTAAATCGACACTATGGGCACAAATTATGTGATGTTGTAAAAGTAGGTATGGCTTTGGTTGGAGTAAATTCGTCCTGAATTTTAAACACTGGGATTGTCCCTTTAACTTACCACAACTTATATGACATGGACATTGTAGTCTGCTACAAGGTGGACAGGGACGCAATACAGGAACTCTGCAACCACTATCAGCCTCAACTCAGAACCAGAGCCTTTATCTCCCCATGTACTGACTGTGTACTGCTTGCATCACAGTCAGCCCTGAACTAACACTGTGGTGGCTGCTGCATTTACAAGGTAAGTCCTGAACATGTATTGTATTGTATTGTATAATAATGTTATGGCATGTTCTTGTATTTCATCACTTGGAACAATAAGCAAGTAAAATATGGGAGATTTGTACAGAAATTAATGTAACATGTGACAGAAGAGAGTTATTTGACTTGTATGTGTCATTTAGCAAATAATAGGCTTCAGGCATCAAAGATTCACACATTCATATCTCTACCTGCCCTCAGTTTAGCACCATACATTTATAAAGAGAAATCATAACAGAAAGAAGTTAGAATGTTATGAGACACATTGCAGTTTCTGACTTCACAATCCTCACAAGATCAAACAGGCAGGATGCAAATCTAGAAAAGTAACAAGAGCAACATATCCTTGTCTGTGCCATAACAGTAGCTCAGCCTGGGTCCCCCCCAAAAAAAGAACAGTGTACCCTTGCATGTGATATAACAGGAACTCACCTTTGCCTCCCAAAGAGCAGTTTATGCTTGTTTGTGCCATCTACCCTGCCCTTCATTTGACAGAAACTGCATATCATAGTATTCCCATTTAATATCCTCATACTTTTTAACGTAAATGATATAGATTGGCTTACACACTGCATGTCACTGAGTACTGGTCAGATAATTAATGAATGACCAAGAAACACAGAAAGGTAAGACAGAACTGTATATATGCAAGGAATAATTATAACAGGTTGTGTGATCACTAAGTACTACATCCAAATACATTAAATATAATAAATGTGCAAATAACAGTTTATGCCTTGATATCAGTGTACATTCAGTTGCACTTGGTTGTGTGAAAAATTACTTCATTTTCTTGCTGCAAAGCTGTTTGCGTGGCAAAGATGGATAAGGCACCCATCCTGTTTTCTGAAGGTGCATTGGAGTTAGAGTAGAGATCCAGACATATGTAGCCCTATCTCATGTGTACTAACATTTTCTACTGTGTATGTCATAGACTTATTTTTCTCATTTCAACTAATTTTCATTTTTTATTGTCTTTTTTTATTATTTTTATTGCGGGACCACTATCTGTGCGATGCTTTGCTTAGCACAAATGTGTTTGGCTATGTTCATCTGGTTTGTGCATAGAGTGCAGTGCACAAACTGTCTAAATGCCCCACCCAGGTAGCAGACAGGATCCAGACAGCCACAAACATAAACTGGTTGCATTCAATTGACTGTTAGCCATCACAGAAACATGTTGCTAGCTGTGCACACTGTTAAGCACTATGTTTACATGATGGTAGGCAATGTGCTACACTTTCAAATTTTGCAAAACCAAAAAGTGTGCACTCCCAGTAAGTATGATACCTACAATTGGTGGGAAAATATCATTCTACATTGGTCTTGATCTGTGGTAAGCATGGCAGCCATTTGTGGAGAGGTTCTGAGATTCTGTCCTCAAAGATGGGCTGTCCAGGAGTCCAAAGTATTTGTTGGACTCCTAGTGAGTGAACATGGGTCCCCAGGCATTTTCAGAGGGACTATCATTGCTTGGATTACAAGTCAGATGTATGGAATAGTCTTGCCTGGGCTTTAATCAGTGCTACTGGTATCCCCGCACTGGTGAACAATGTAGGAATCACTACAGTGACCTCCAGATGAGGAAGAGAGATACTCTTGAATGTTGGATCAAGGAATGTATGACTGGGGGCACCCCACAGATGTGTACGTATCACTTACAGAGATTACTTGCAAGAGTTAAAATCTGGATATAGACATGATTGCTATGCTTAATGGTATTCTGCTCTGTTCTGTTTCTTCTGCAGCAGTCACAGAGCAAGAACTGAATGCATGAACCCATGCTGCTAAATTGGCAGGGGTGCGAGAAGCATGTGGTGTATATATATACATATATATATATATATATATATATATATATATATATATATATATATATATATGCATGCATCTGAACAGTACTGTTATTTTAGCATTAAAAGTAAAGACACCTTTACTGGTTTATTATATAGTTGTATGAAACTGAGCATTCATCTCTCAACTGTAACAGGAATGTATGCATGCATTAATTTGTAGGCCAAAGCAGCAGTTCAGTATCAGAGAGAGTAGTCAGTGGTTGTCAGTTCAAAAGCCACGCTTCCCAAATATACAATGCTGTTAAGTTTTCATTGATATTGCAATGTAACATCAGAGCTCTAAAGCTGTGGCACCAATGCTCTGTTGTAAACTGTCATCAGTATAATTGGAACACATATATGTGTAATATATACACACACATCAAGGATTGTTTGCTACAATCTGTAGTATAGTATGCATCTGTTATGAGCTGGGTAATATTAACAGTAAAAGGTTATTTGTTAGGAGTTGGTAGTCCTAAAAGTAAAGGTAGCAGAATAGAATCAAATAATTGTATCATTGCATTGGATGCCACATTTGAAGTTGCTAATGTTCTCCCTTGTTTTTCTCTCATCCCTGTCCTTATCTTCTCTCTTTTTTAAATTTTTTTTTTTTGTTTTCCCCACAGCACAGCAGGGTAGGCCTGCCCCACAGGATCCACCTGCTGCCACTCCATTGGCTATGGCACCAAGGCCCAGCACACCTGGGATGAAACCTGGTAGCAAACCCTCTGTTGCCCCTGCACTACTTGGTCCCTCAGGTAGTATTGCCCCACAGGATAGGCCAGTGGCTCCCTCTGGGAACAGTGGCAGAGATGGTGATTTTATCACCCTCAATGAACTGCCAGGGTTGGTGTGTAGCATTGTGCACCATACAGTTGGTACACACCTATGCTAGATGGAGACACTACTCTCCATAATTGTACTGAACAACATGAGGAGACGCAGACATCAGACACTGCATCCATTGTCACAGTGAAGTAATAGTGATGTCAGTCCAATGGGTGATGACTCAATTCTCACTTTCACTCAGCTTGATGTCCATACATTTGGGATGTCTTCACCCTCACTCTGACCACGTGTTCACCCACTTCTTGTGTCCTTCACTGTCCCTGTGTCTTGTCTTGCATATCCTGTCTGCCATTTCTTCCTCACCTACATAACCTACCCAATGTAGACACATCTATGTCCCTTCCCAAACATTCCTCTCACTCTTAAAAAAAAAAAGGGCAACAGCCCCCCCAAAATGTTTTTTTTTTTTTTTTTTTAGAGAGAGAGGGGGGGGGGGATGTTGGGGAAGGGATGTAGGAATGTCTGGGTGAGGTAAGGTGGGAAGGTGAGGAAGCAATTGCAGACAGACAAGACAAACAAGACAAGAAACAGGGATGGTGAAGGACACAAGAGGTGGGTGAACACCATGGCTGGGTGTAGGGTGGGGAAATCAAGGTCCCATGAATGTCAAGATGGGTGACAGTGAGAATCAAGTCCTCACCCAGTGGATTGCAATCACTGTCACCTCACCTTGTTGCTGGCTGTAGTGCCCGATGTCTGTGTCTCCTACAGGTATTCAGAACCAGGATGGGGAAGAGGTGGTCCATCCTGTATAGGCATGCACCAACAGTGTGGAGCACAATCCTATGCACCATGCTTGACAGTTCTTCTCAGGTGATAAAGTCACCACATCTGCCACTGCTCTTGGAGGGAGCCACATGCCTATCCTCTAGGACAGGACTACCTGAGAGACCAAGTAGTGCAGGGGCAGCAGAGGGGGTGCTACCAGGTCCTGTATCAGATCTTCTGTATAGCAGTGCTGTAGCCAGTGGAGTGGGGGCAGGAAGATCCCATGGGACAGGTCTACTCCACTGTGCTTTGGGAAAAAAAACAAATAAGAAAATAGAGAAGATAAGGGTTGGAATGAAAGAAAAAAGGGAGAACATTAGTAACTTTATATGTGACGTACAAAGCATTGATACAATTATTTGACTCTATTCTGTTACCTTTACTTTTAACACTACAAACTCCTAACAAATTTCTTCATTACTGTTAAGATTACCCAGTTCATAACAGAGGCACACTATAGTATAGATTGCATCCAGCAATCCTTGATGTGTGCATATAATGTACATATGCGTGCCCCAATTATACTGATCACAGTTTACAGTAGGCCATTTCTGCGAGGTCTGAAGTTTCATTGCAATAATTATGAGACCTAACAGTACTGCATATCTGGGGTATGGTTTTTGAACCTACAACCGCTGACGACTCTCTAATGCTGTACTGTTATTTTGTCATACAGACTACTGCTTGCATACTTTCCTTTTACAGTTTAGAGATGCATGGTCACTGTTATTTGAGAATATGGAACTGTTGCTTTGTGTTACAGACTAAGGCATGTATACCTTCTTTTACAGTTGAGAAAAGCATGCTCATTTTGATACAACTGTATTAAATACCAACTAAGGTGTCCTTAACTTATAATGGTACTAAATTACTATTAAATTATTATTATTATTATTATTATTATTATTATTATTATTATTATTATTATTATTACTAAATTACTATTTAGAACAGGACTGTTCTGATGTATACATACCACATCCTTCTCACAACCTTAACAAATGTGTGGTATGGGACCTCACATTCGAGGCTCGGTCTGTGGCAGCTGTGGAAAAAACAGAACAGAATACCATTATGAATACCAGTCTTGACTATATTCAGCTTTTAACTCTTACAATTATTCACTGAAATTGATACGTACATATCTGTAGAGTGTCCTCCATACTAAATTTCATGATTCAGTCATCGAGGGTATCCCGCTTCCTCCTCCTGCGGTCATCAAAATGATGTCTGTATTGTTCACCAGTACAGAGGATACCTGTAACACTGGTGAAAGCCCTGGAAATACTATTACAGGCTTCAGCCTAGTATTCTGAGCCTGAATAGTCTCACTGCAGCAACCAGGGCCCATGACCTTAACTAGGAGTCTGGTAAAGACTTTGAACTCCTGAACACCCCACCTCTGTGCTTAGAAGTGCACTCCCTCACCAGCAACACCAGGCATGTCTACCATAGTTCAAGCTCAATGCAGAATGAGCATTTCCCGCCAATTGCATTTTGTGTCCTGATGTTTTCCTGCCAATTGCACATCTTGCGCTTACTGAGAGTGCACACATTTTGGTTTTGCAACATTTGAAAACATTGTGCATCACTTAATGTTGCGCAAACACGGTAGTCGAGGGTGTGAACTGACAGGCAATGCAAAACAGTAGCAAGCAATGCAATTTCAAGGTTATTTGGTAAACAGGCACTTGTGTAAATGTGCTAGCCAAATGGACCAAGTCTACAGTTGTCCTACACCTAGAGCTGTTGCCACAAGAAGGTTGAGAAAACAGTTGTGTATATTGCAGTTTATTTTACTGCAATATCACAACAGTAAACAAAATTTGCACACCCAGAACTAGAATCCCGAGCCATATGCACTTCACAACTACACTTAACACCTGCTGCAACAGGATTAATGCATGATATTCCCTATCTTAGCATTCATTGTAAAGTTCCCGCTGTTAATCACAGTGCAATACCACTTACAGTGTTTGAACGCTGACCAATAGTATTAATTGAGTGCATCTGGCTTATGTTTGTGGCTGTATGGGTCTTGCCTGCAACCTTAGTGGTCCATTCCTCCAGTTTGTGCACTGCTGAGCTTCACACAAACCAGATGAGCACAGCCAAACACTTATGTGCTAAGCTCATGCAAACACTGGGCTTAAAAATAAAATGCAGAGAGAGTTGAAATGAGGAAAAACAATCTATGGCTGTGCCCCCAAAAAATTTAATGAAGAAAACTCAAATAAGGAAAAATCAGTTGCCATGCTGTCTAACAATCTGCTTTCGCAACCAGCAACCTTACACAGAAATGCTAACCACATCACACCTCTCAACTGTCTAGAATTTTGCAGAATGTCCAGATGTTTGCATCATATTTTTGGGTTGTTCCTTGTAAAATTTGTGGTTTTCTGGAAAATCACTGAAGACTGAAGTCAATACATAATGACATACCTTTGACTTTTGCACTTTATATCCTTCAGAAAATGCATGCTAACACAAATCCTATTATTCTAACTACTTTCTATTTTTATTGGGACAGCATTGTAAATCTGTTCCTATTTTTGGCCCTATCCCCCCCCCATTATTTTAATCTTTGTCCATATTTTTGCAGTAAAAGGTTGGGAAGTATGATCAGCATTCGTACTAGAGGTTTCATAGCCAGTAGCAGTGGTGCGAGCCACGAATCCTTACTTATGCACTGTGCGCATCATTAATATGTATGGAGCAATCCCATACAATGAGCAATATCGCATACGTGAAAACACTCCATGTAGGTTCTGTGTGAAACCTTCATGGAGTTTATTGAATCCTGGGGACTATATTTCACCCCATATAATTAAACTACATTTTTATGATGGGTACAAATGTTTATTTCACCCCATATAACTGAACTCTATTTTTATGATAGGTACGAATATTTATTCTGGATTTCATTTCAGTTTTATTTTATTGGTGGTGTCTGCACTTTACTTTTAATCTCTTAGTGTGTGTGCATGTGTGTATGTATATATATATATATGTATATATATATATATATATATATATATATATTTTTTTTTTTTTTGTTAAAACATCATGTTATATGTTCTTATTTGAGGGTCCTTGTATTTTGAAACCTAGCGAGTTCAACCACAAATTTGAAATTGTAGCTGTAACTTTGAAGCACTCATTGTAATTAATTTAACAGGATATAAAAAGTAGCCATGAACACTATGTTTTAGTTCTGTTGAAGTCCTTTATTATGTAACAGGAAGAAATCACTTACCTTTAAGGTTTTTAGTTATATATTTTGTTACTGATTATTGTGGTGCTCCTCTTTTCTTTTTGTCCTTTATAGACTATTTCTACTTATACAGTTTTACCTGGTTATGAGTTTTTGGTTCTGCATAGTTGCTGTATTTATTTATTTAGTTAGTTAGTTATTTTTGCATTTATAAATCGAGATGATGGCATATTAGAGTCAAGGGAGCTATTTTTGGTGGGCTAGAATAATTTTGTGGGTGCAGTGTGTAGATTTTTACATTCATTTTTAGTGAGTAGCATAAATATGGCAGCTTTTAGGGAATTTAATACATCTGATTATACTGGCAGGGTGTAGAGAAACTACTCATGCTATGCCATGAGATTAGATGAATGCTGGTGATGGACCAAGAGTGTAGCTACACTAATTATATATCCAGAGTACCAGATATAGAGTATTAGATTGGGTTGTTATATATTTGAGAAATGGATGGCAAGAAGTTTGCCTTGAGAACAGAGGTGCAAAGCTCTAGAGGTGAATCTTAACATCCATGTCAAAAATACATAACAACTGAATTATGACCGGAGAGAAACCCAATCATAATTCATCATAGTACATAGAGCTATAGCTGCTGCATGGGCTACCGAACATAGGAAAAAAGATATTGCTGTGCAAAATATTTTACAGCTTCAAGTGTAATCCAGATAGTGCTCACAAGCTAAGTTTTCCCATGAAGAAGGAGCAACCTAAAATGCTCTTACACATTTCACTCAGCTACACATACTTTTTACAACAAATAGATTACAGCTTTTAAAACTCTTGTGCTTCTTTCTGCCATTCTCTGATAGCTGTAACCAGACTCTTTTATGTCCTAGTACAAGATAAAGCTTAACACTGAGAGGTGCTCAACAAAACCTAGCTAAATGCCTTTCTTACATTAAAATGTGTTCAACATTGTTACCATTTTCTCAAATTCAGGCACAGTTGGAGTACTTTGTGTTTTATGTTTTTATCATATCCTTTATCTGATGCTGAAAGGATAAAAAAAAATACTGAAATCCCCCCTAAACTTACCATAGTTATGCTCTTTACTAAAAAATTACTGCACACACAAAACAGACACTTTTTGCCATAACATACTATAGCATTCCTAAAACATTTCCCAAACCCAACCTTATATTATTCTGACTTAAAAAAATAAAAATAATAAAAAAACTGAAATATGAATCACATCCCATTCACTGCAGTGCTAAAAAAATAATTCACACACTGTGTGGAAAAAATCTACATACAATCCCTCTAAAAATAATTGATCCCACCTAAATCAACCCCCTTGGAATCAAATTTGGTTTTATTACAACAAAAAATTTAAATATAAAACAAAAATAAGAAACAAATAGTAGTAACAACTATTCTATCCATAGATTAGTTGTTACTAGTTGTTACAACTAGTTTATCCATAGATTCAAGTTGCTCTTGTATAGGGACAGGGATGAGCTTTTTTAATGAGGATGGGGATTGATTTCCAGAGCAGTGGTATCCTCTGCAAGATATACTTGCCCCTCCAACCCATTCTGTTGATGTTGCAGAAGAGGCTTAGATACCTAGAATAAGTATTTCTAATGCCGTTTGACTTGCTGATGTGCAGTAAGTCCATCAGTACTGGTATGGAGAATGCCTTGTATGCTAGACACAGGTCACCTCCCTCTTAGCAGTATATAGGATACTGAGCATAGTGACAGGGCTTTGGGTTGGTCCATGTAGAACATATTGTTTAGGCCTTGTATCCTTTTCTGTAAGATATCATTATGGGCATTCCAGTTGTTACATGTGTCTGTACAGATACATGCCAATGGGGTCATTATACTCATTGAGTGGCCTAGTGAGGGCTGAGTAAAGGGAGACAATGACATTCTAGATCTAGACACAATCCCATGCTTTATAACCTGTGTAATATAGAAGACTTTCTTCATAGGTTCATAGCATGTTACTAGTCTAATGACCACTAGGGTCCATACCGCTTAACCTCTTAGTACAAGCAATATGGATAAAGCCTGACAAAATAGGGGGACAAAGGCCCAAAAATAGGTACAAACTTTAATAAATATTTTTGTAAAAAGTTGCTAGAATGAAGAAAAAAGTCCAATGTTAAGAAACTTCTTTATTAAAACAACACAAACACAAAGCTTTCAGGTCTATACCCTTTCTCAGTGTGTTTGTGTTGTTTTAATAAAAGTTTCTTAACGATGGACTTTTTTCTTCAGCCTATTGGAGTATTATTCCAGTTTTACAGCAATTACCTTGATCTGCCTCAAAAGTTGCTAGAATAACAGGTTTTGTGTTAACATACATTTTCTGAAGGATTTGAAATCTGAAACTCAAATGTAAGGCATTATTTAGTGAATTCAGTTCTTAGATCATCCCGGTGATTTGCCAGAAAACCACCATTTTTTTGACAAATAGACTACTAGAAATATGAAGCATAAATCTGGACATTCTGCAAATATATGGACAGTTGAGAGATATACTAGGGTCCTTACAAGCCTAGCAATGCACCCCAAACTATATGAGTCCCAAGTATCATATGGGGGCATGTTAGAAGGCAAGTAGTTAAGGATTTGTGGAGGCTCATTAGTTAAGCTGTCAATAAGAAAAGTATTAAACTATGTCCATAATGGACATGGGGGTCAGAACATGGGTAAATTTAGAATTTCCCATCCAGTTGTTAAGATTTTGCTTGAATAGGGTCAAGGATGCACTTTTTATTTGAATGGGGAGCCTATTCCATAGAGCAGTGATCCTTTGAAACACATATTTGTCTCTCCAGCAAGTTCTGTTTATGTCACAAGTCAAGTTCAGATCCCTGGGTCTAGTGTTTCTAGTGCTGTTTGTTTTGTACATATGCAACAGATGTATCAGGGCTGGGTCTGAGGAAACCCTATAAGCCAGGCAAAGATCAACTCTCAGCAGCTTGTAGGAGGTAATTGGTGTAGCACAGATGCTCTGAATTCTCCTGGTGAGAAACTTTTGAGGGTGTTTCAACTGTTGTAGGTGTCAGGTTAGATACATGCCAAAGGGGATATTTTTTTCAATAAAAGGTCTAATAAGGCTAAGCGGACTGATACTATAACTTCCTTGGACCTGGATGTCATACACTTACCTATACATTGGATGACAGAATAATTTTCTATTACGTTAGCTACATGTTGGTCAAAGGTCAGATTGCTGTGCACATGTTACCAGATCCCTTACGACTGGATTGATTCTTAGGAGTATTTTATCGATGGAATAATTAACTTGAATTGACAGTTTCTCAAAGCACATTATAATGCATTTTTGGCATGGTTTTGTTACCAGTCATTTGTCAGTGTTAAACCCACTTGCAAGATGCTTGTATCTTGGGGAATCTATATTATTTCTCAGTTTACAGTTATCTGCAAACTTGGTTAGCCTGAAGTCTTTAACATTAGCCTTGATTTCCAAGAAGTAGATGCCAGACAGGAGGGTCCCAGCATGGATCCCTGTGGTACTACACTGATGACCTATCTCTTGGTGGAGATGGTCTCATCAATTCTGACTTCTTGGGCCCTGTCTGTGAGCCAGCCAGCAATCCAGCGAGTTATGTAAAGGTTTATGACTAGCTCAGAGAATGTCAAAACAATGCCTGAGAGAGGTATTATATCAAATGCCTTAGCCAGGTCAAGATATGCAGTATAAATTATTTTACCCTTGTTCACTGCATTGGTGACCCTCTTAAAGATGTATACCAGGTTAAGTAGTCATGACTTTCCCTTAACAAAGCCAAATTGGAATGGTTCCAATGTATGTAGGTTGTCAATGACCTTGTTTATAATTTCCACAATAGTTCATTCCACGGCTCTGCATATTAGACCGATGGGTCTGTAGTTTCCTGGGTTGATTGATGGTCTACCCTTGTGGAGGGGAATTACTGTTGTGGTCCTCCATTCACTTGGAATGTACCGTTTCAAAGCTGCAATTAAAGAGTGCCTCAAGTGGTCCTGTTAGGTCATGTTTTAGACTGTTCAGGAGGCAACCAGGGATGTTGTCAGAATCCATGGAGGTTGTGGTCTTAGCATGAGCATGGTGTCTGCTGATACCTGGGGGAAGTATGCTGGAGGGGATTTCACTTGATGGAGCTGGGCTGTGTGTATATATACTATGCCACACTGATCTGTGTAGGTGGTACCATTCACCACCAGTTAGGCACATTGTTGTATGTGTTACTTCCAAGGTTCTGGATGTAGCTGAAGAACCCCTGCCTTCTGATTGTCCTTAGTCTGTGAGGTTATCCTGACTTCATAGTTGTCTTTGTTGGACTTAATTAGACCTCTTGGTTTCTTGTTTAGTTGTATAACAGAGCACCTGTCTTTAAGGGAGTTGATTTTTATGATTTTGGTCTTGAGTTTTTTATTTTATTTATCCGCGGTGGTGGTGCTGCGGTAGCATTGTCGCCTCACAGTAAGACGCTGTCCGGTTTAATTCTCAGCTAGAGCGTCTTCTGCGTGGAGGCATGCATGAATGGGCGTATCTTCGTTGAAGGTTGTGCGTCAGGGCTGGCAACTCGGCACATAAAATCAACTGCCAATCATTAGCAGACCAGAGTTCCGCTGTGGCGACCCCTAACCGGGAAAAGTCGAAAGACACAACAACAATATATCCTGTTTAGGTGAGGATTCCACCAGCAAGGCTTATTTTTAGTATTTGTTTTTGGTTTATTTCTGGTAGGTATGGTAGCCTCTATGCAGCCAGTCACAAGTTTGTATAGTGACTTTTTGTATAATTCTCCATAGGTAGTTGTACTCTTAGGGATAGGGGAAGCCTTGAATTTTGACAAACTGTCACGTATAGGATATAGCTTGCCTTTGAATAGTTCCTAACTGTTACTGGTTTAGATGGATTTTTTGGACTGATTTTTACTTCAAATTAAACTGTTTTATGATTGACCTCAGTGAAGATATGGGATGGGGGGTGCAATGCTATCCTGTGTTGGTGAATACCAGATCTAATATGTTTGATCCTTTGATTGGAGCTTGCCAGGGTGTTTGTGTTAATAATGTCCAAGAAGTGTTGTACCTGTGAGTATAAGGCAGAGTAAATTTTCCATTCTTTAGAGGGGTAATTAAAGTCATCCATGAATAGGGTGTTTGGTTGGATGGTGAGTGCCTCTAGTAGGTTTAGGTAAGCGTCATGAGACTTTAGGGCATAGATGGTGACCTGTCACTAGCCATGATATGGAGTGGGACCTTACCTTTAGTGACATGCATGTGGATGAGCTCCATGGTATCATCCTGCTTAACCAACCTGTATCTATGTTTGTTGCTAACATATATCAAATTACCTCCACATCTGGCCTTAGTCTGTGCTGTTGTTGATCTAAATGTATGGAAGGCACAGGCCAAATGTTAAGTCATTGTCCATATAAGTTGCCAAACAGCAAACAACAGGGTCAACTCTTAGGGGCCTATTGGTAATGTAGTAGTTCTCTGGGGTAGATAACTTCCCAAATGATACAATAATACATTTTTTGGCATTAAGTTTCAGTCCATGATTTTGCCACCAGTTATTTATTTATTTGGGCAAACCTTCCTGTAGGATGGCTAAGACATTTGGAGATTAAATGACTGCTCTTAGCTTGCAGTCATCTGCAAACTTAGTCAGCCAGAGCCCTTTGGTACTGAAGTAAATGCCAAATAGGACAGGCCTTAGCACAGAACCCTGGGAGACTCCATTGGTGACTGGTCTCTTTGCGGAGATAACTTCCCCTATTTTGATTTTGTTCTTCCTATCTGTAAGCCAGTTGGTAATCCAGTGGATGATATAGGGGGTTATTCCCAGTTTATTTAGTGCTTCTATTACATCTGAGTTGGGGATTGTGTCAAAAGCTTTGGCCAGGTTAAGGTATGCAGTGTGGACTATTTTGCCTTCATCCATTGCTTTGGTGACTGTTTCCAAAAAGTCCACTAGGTTGAGTAAGCAAGACTTTCCCCTGATAAATTTAGACTGAGATGGGACCAGTGTTTGAAGGTTTACTTTGTCCTGACTGATTAATTCCATGACAAGTCTTCCCATGGCTTTGTATATGAGGCTGGTCAGACTTATGGGTCTGCAATTGCCTGGGTCTGTGTTCTTATGCAGGTGAATGACTGTAG
Organism: Protopterus annectens; assembly: GCF_019279795.1. NCBI lineage: Eukaryota > Metazoa > Chordata > Ceratodontiformes > Protopteridae > Protopterus > Protopterus annectens. Next base: position 1,092,097,667 of record NC_056728.1, read on the forward strand.
CTGTTCTTCATCCGCAAAAATCTGTAAGGAGGCTGTTTGAACAGTGTTGTAAGCAGTGTGGCTAAATAATAAATCCTGCTATTTAAGATGTATCCAGGAATATTTTCAGGACCCATCAATGCAGTATTTTTAGCTTTTAATAACACTTTTAGGACTTGGTCTTGTGTGATAGTTGGAGGTGAGCCAGTTTCAGGTATATCGTGAGGGGCAGACAGAGTAGAGAGACAGGCAAAGTTAGAGCTAAATTTATCAACCAGTAGGTTCGCTATATCTTCAGCCTCAGTATACATAACATCATTCACAATCAGCTCAGTGCATTGCTGCATTGTACCTCTGAGATTACAAACATGACTAAAAATCACCTTGTGATTGTCTTTGGCTTGGGTAGCTATTTTAGCCTCAAACTTAGCTGCAGTGCATTTTATTAAGCTCCTGAGATGTTTATTTCACTGATGAGGGCTCTATCATTCTGGGAATTAGCCTTCTTACTTTTGGTCAAAATTCTCTTCCTTTTATTGTAAATATTGTTAATATTGTATCTCCACCATGTGAGATTATTTCTGGGGTTTGCCCTGTGCTTGTTCCTATGAGGTACAGCATCATCTATGCAGATGTTTACATGTTAGTATAGTGTGGAGGTATATATTTGTGAGTATTCAGTGGAGTTAACTGGGTTTATTGGGAATCTGAAGCTTGCCAATGTATCACTTAGGAGTAGGCAGTTTGGCTCAAAGAAATTTCAAAAGGTATATTTGGTGGAAGGGATCTCCAGCTTCAATTTTATTTCAAAGGAGATGACTTTATGGTCAGACTTAATAAGTGAAGAAGATATGCAAGGGATGGTACAAGATACCCCCATATTATTAAGGGCAAGTCCAAGATATTATTCCCACAGTGGGTACTCTGACTAATTGTTACAGGGCATTTGTACTGACAAAGCCTGGCAATCTCTGTGCTAGTGGCTGTGTAGGTTTGTCATTCTGTAGTTGGATAGTTTAGATCATCTAGGAAAATGGAATTCGGTTTAATAAGTAGTGATTCTAGTTCCTGTAGATATGTGCTGTTGATTTATTTTGTATTAGAGGGAGCCTAATAGATAGTTAATATATGGTAGAGGACATTTCTACTGGTTATTTGGATATGCTAATCTCTTCTCCAGACCAGAGTAAACCAAATCTCTCTTTCACTCTCGCTCCATCTGTATTCCATCTCTTTGTATCATTTACTTACATATCTTGCAATATTTTGAATCATTTACCTATATATCTTGTAATATTTTTTTTTCTTGTTAATATAAATGTCTAGTTATCATCTATATTATAGCAATGTACCTTCTTACTTGTAACTCTTGTAATTTTATGTTTTCTGTATACAGTTTTTGTATCTCTGTATGTAAATGGAGCTTTTCTCCCCAGGCCTCCACTGAAAATGAGTTATTTCTGACTCAGTCTGACCATCCCGGCAAACAAATGTCAAATAAATAAAATAAAATAAACAAATAAATAAAAGAAGAACTGTAGTGCATCATGCTCCTTTACTAGTCTTGATGTGATTGAGACACCTCCACCTTTTTTCCCCTCTTGTGCAGTAGCTGGTCTACATGTGGAAGCAATTATAGCCCTGCATAACTGTTGTACTCTCTAATGTTTTAAACCATGTCTCAGTCACTGCAAGTCATCAACATCCTCCAGAGTAAGAAGGTCTTGTAGGGAGTGGAGTTTATTGTTTATGTTGCTAGCATTGATCATTAACACATTCATATTTTCCTTTACTTCATATGTTAAACTAGGCCCATTTACATCAGAATCATTTCTTCTTACTAAGGGCACTAAACAAGGTTGTCCCATGTCACCTATATTGTTTGCATTAGCTATTGAGATATTTGCTATATTAATAAGAAATAACCCAAAGATAAACGGTGTGGATGTATATGATCAATTCAATAATAAACCAATGCTGTTTGCTGGTGATGTGCTTCTCACATTACCTAATTCAAAATGCTTTTAAAAGAATTAGACTCCTTAATTGAGAGGTTTCATATAACTTCTGATCTTCATTTTAATAAATCAAAATTTTTATTATTGAATAAAAAGAAGAAATACAAGCAAATAAGAACCACATTATTGGTAAACAAATTACTTCTCTAGATTATCTGGGCATCATCTTGTGTGATAATATAGCAGAGACATTTAATGTTAATTATAAGAATATGATAAATGTAATTAAAATTTATGTGGAAAAGTGGAACAAAATGTTTATGACCTTTGAGGATAGACTGCAACTGATAAAGATTGTGTTACTCCCTACGATCCTGTATGTAGTTCAAGCTATTCTATGCTACCTAACAGGCACTTCCTTAAGGAGATGAACACACTCGTATTAAAATTTTTATGGTTTCCTAGAAGAAATAGAGTCACTTATACACATCATATTAGACCTTGGGAAAAAGGAGGACTTAATTTTCCTGATATTGAAACTTACATAAAACGTCCATATTTAAAATAGCCATAGAATGGATAAATCCTAATTACTCCTCTAATTGGAAATTGTTACATTCCGATATTAAATAAAATGACAAACCTATATCAAAGAACTTTCAGTTAACTGACCAATCTGATAAGTTATGGTATTTGTTATGTATTAACATGCAATATAATATATCAAGTCCCACTAAATTGAATCTAACTAATTATTGCTTTAATAGTTAGGAAATTTGTTAATGCAAATATGGATATATAAACTTTGGTTTGATGTATTAATTCTATTTAGCATTACAAAGATTTTATTTTGATAAGGTGCATGGAAATACCCTAGTTTCTTGAGAATCCAAAAAATGTATTTGCTGGTAACAATGTATGTAAGATCAAAAGGTTCTAAATATCCAACATATAAAGGCATATTATGGATTGACATCTCATGACTGGTTACTGCTTCAAAGTATTTTAACATATTCTCAAGAGCTATGCAGAATAATTATTTAAAAATAGCCCAAACTTTATAAGTTCTTTATTCAGAATTATATATAATAATTACAGCATGGAGAATATTACTTAAATTTTATATAAAACAATAATTTATAAAACAACTCAATAAAGTTATTGGCAATGTATTACTAAAGGACAATCATGTTTATTATTAGAAAGCAAAACTAACATCCTACTTTCTGTAAAGTTAACATCAAACTCACAGTACTGGAGAATATTTAATTGGAAGTTTCTGCATAGAGCTTTTTGAGTACCTGATAAAGTTGCCAAGTTTAGTTCATCCAGAAATGTGATTTGTTGGAGATGCCAGCAGATATGTAAAGCTGATTGGTTACATATTTTTTATGATTGTACTGCTATAAAATATTTTTGGAGCACTATTAACAGTTTCTACAGGCTATATTTACATATTCTTTTGTTTTAACTAAAGCTCTAATTTTATTAAATGTTAATTAAGGACCTTACTTGAATAAAAAAGAAATCTGTATTTATTATGGGCAATATTAGTGATTGCCAGGAAATGTATAACCAGAAAGTGGAATTCTACATTGCACTTTCCTTTGGATAAAGTTCAGTGAAAGGCTTTAGCAAAGAAAGCTGAACAACAACATTAGTTTCCAGAAAGACTGTATAAGCACTTTTGTTCCTTTATTCCTCCATAAAGTTTGATTCCCAGGTTAAAGAATGATTAAATAAAAGAATATTATTTAATAAGAGACATAGTTTTCACAGAAAATTAGGAATGTGTTGATATATGTAGGGCATCCAAAAATTTATAAGGGGATTATATATATATATATAAATATACAAAAATAAAAATATTTATTTAATTGAGAAGTATTGGGTTTTAGCGGGGATTGTTTAGTAAACATAATAATACTATTATAATTATTATTTTCATTTTTAAGTTTTAAACAAATGTATATTGAAGGCCAGTTTACAGATGTGTAGGTTTTAGAAAAATTGATGGTGTATGTTTTTTAAAAAAAGTCACATGGCTGTTGGTTGATATAAAATTGAGGAAATGATGTGTATACTTTGTATCTGATGAAGTTCCATTTTTTTATGGAGGAATAAAGGAATGAAAGTGCTTATACAGCATTTCTGGAAATTGGTGTTGTTGTTCAGCTTTCTTTGCTAAAGTCTTTCACTGAACTTTGTTTGAAGGTGAGTGTATTATCTGTTTCAGCCTTGATGGAGATCAAAACCAAATAACTCAGAATTTATCCCACGCATTAGTAAATAATCCATGGAGAAAAATGTTTTCTCTGATTGATACTTTGCAAATGGACTCAGTCTCTCTCTCTCTCTCTGTTAAGTACATATTGTTTCATTTTTTATGTTTGATTAATCTTATTAGTTTCTCTTTATTCATTTCAGGCTGAATGTAAATATTGTAAATATTTATTTAAATTTAAAATATTAGTTTATAATGTATTAGTTTCTAATTGAGATATATGTTTCAGAAAATAAAAATTATTTGAGCAAAAAAAATATTTTCCTTTACTTGTTTCGTTATGTTGGTAGGTTTATCAGGTTGTCAAAAAAGGCAATATGGGGGTGGACAGTGTCTTTTTTAATAACTGAAACCCTAAAAGGGACAGATGCAGGCCATCCGCTCATATTAAGATATCATCCTTGGAGAAACTTTCTTTGTGCAAAATTTTACTTCAGATTTTATCAAGTTATATAAACATGGAGGTTTCAGAAAAAAATGACATCTTTAAAATATAGATAAACTTTTGATGACATCTTCAGTGTACAGCTATTATTAAATATCTGGAGTGTATCAGATAAATTCCGCAGTAAATACATTCACGAACAACCAGCATGAGTATTATAGCATATGAGTGTGTGTGGAGGGAGGGTCTATGTGTTTTTATGAATACTGAATATTATACAATACTGAATACAGTTTTATTGAAAAATTCTAGGCATGCATTCTTCTCCTTATGACGTAGGTTTTCTAAGACATATGTACTCAACTCTATATCTGTTAAAATATCAGTGCCCATGAAGATGAACATAGGGTCTTAATTTTTTTCCATTTTGCCAAGGTATTGCAGACAATAGGCAAAATTCTGAGTTGACTGTCTAGTACTAATCAAGAGAAATACAAAATTTCACACTGTGTGCAATTCATCAAAAAGTACCAAATACAAAAGTAAGTGGTAGATACACATAAAAAGCATGACAAAAGATAAAATATGGGTCAGCTGATCAGCAATCCCACCATTATTAGCCAAGAATGGCAGGAAGTATGCCATGCAAGCAACAGTAAGCTAAAGAAGATGATAAATGGCAATACATTACAGAAATGTGAAATTTTAGGGTGCACTGCCTTCATTTGCATGAATATGAAGAAAAACAGCAGAATGAAATAACAAGCCTGACTAATGCTTTCTAACATGCAGGTACCACATCAACCTAGAACTAGACAAACACCAAAGGAGAAACACACCAGTACCCAGAGTTCATGAAACGTGTTAAATAACACTAATACCTACATTCAAATCTGGCAGTTAGCCCAGAGGGTAAAGCTGTGAGTTATAGTTCCTGTGGTACTGGGCTTGATTCCTTCATCCCTCTTTTGTCTACTGTGTGACCTTGTGCAAGTCACTTAACCAGACTCTGCTGTCATTCTGTTAGATGAAAACTTGGTACATATGAAAATATAAACTACCAGTAGCAGGAAAACTCTAACATGTCAAAACACTGAACATCCACATAAGTGTAACATTTATATATATCTCTGATTTCACTCATTGTGAGCTAGGCATTAGTCTACCCTTGGTACACATGTAGATTCACTCACAACTGATATTTACACCTATGGACAATTTCAAGGATCATTAATTTATTGAAACATTTATTTAGAACATGGAAAGAAATAGAAGTATAGCAGTATGATAGAAACCCAAATCCCCTTACGGGCAGCATTAGGGCATACATGTCCATGGACTTCCAGAATCAGATGAGGCAGCAGGCCAATGCATATGCCGAGCTGCACAGGTCATTACTCCCTTCCTGCTGCAATACACCATTAACAAATAAAGTAATTTTGAGACAGTTTATGTGGATAAGCTCCATTAGATATGCATGGTGTGCAACATTATAAAACTGCACCAGATAGGTGTTCTATACTCTTTCTGGATCTTTGCCGTCTGAGTTAGGTATACTGTTTACCACACAGGAAAGGTTAAAAGAAATGCATACATACATAAATTGACCATTAGTAAGATGTAGTAATATATTCAGGAAAGGTCAGGCCGGTTAATATGCCATTACAAGCATTCCTGAAAAAGGAATATGTTGCATGTATCACTCACTGCATATCCCTTTGATCTCCCTAAAATATTATGATCATGTGTACAGGTATTCATATTACTATGAGGTACTTTAGGTTCAATCATAGCAGAAGCTACTAGCTGTAAATGGCATGACAGATGCACAGATAAAGACACTGAGATGCAGCTGGAAGCTCCAAGCAGCATTGTCTAGTAGCATTACATCCCTACTAAAGATGATTCATAGGGTCTATATTAAATCATTGAAGTTGAAACAGTGAACGCTGAAAATAGCAAAGCTGCAGATAACCAAATTTTTTCCTAGGGAAAGAATTTGGTTGTCCATTACTGAGGCTTTGCTATTTTCAGCACTATGGTGGAAAGTTACAGGTTGGGTTCAGGTAAGTGAGGGTGAAAGACTTTAGGGTTATTAGCGGTAGGGTTAGGTAGGGCGAGATGTGTGGTGGAGTGTGTGAGTAGTAGTAGACTTTTAGGGGTTAGGGCGGGGTATGGTGAGTTGAGTTAGGGGCGTGGGTGAGGGTGAGTGTGAAATAGTGACAGACCTTAGGGTTAGGGTTTGGGTTAAGGATAGTGGATAGATAGTACTGTATGTACAGTTTAGTGTAGGGTTAGATGTAGGATTTTAAGTGTATGTGTGTGGATTGCTGTTTTTTTGTTGTGCTTGTGTTGTGTGTGGAATATGAATTTTTTCCCAGGGAAAAAATTTGCTGTTCTGAGCATTCAATGTTTTTTAGAGTTTGTGGTTAGCAGTTTGAGGTTGTGATATTCGATGTTGAGCTGTTTTGATGAACTGATATAGACCCGATTCATAGATATGAGTGAAAAGGCCACTAGAGACATAGTCAAACTAATCAGCCAGCTAGGGCACCATTCAGCCACAGGTACTTTTCTGAATTGTATTCATGTTTATATATATATATATATATATATATATATATATATATATATATATATACACACTTATAAGCAAGGTGAGGTGCTGCATACTAGTGAAATTACAAACATTCTGCTCCAACCCATCTACATAATGTCTAGATCAAAGTGGGATGACAAAGAGCAGAAAGACCCCAAACTCTGAAATGGAAATGGATATGATATCCATGGTTCATAGAGTAGCAAGAGTCAACAGCTGGTAGAAACACTGTGAGGGTCCACAAGTTGTTCACTCACTATTCTGGCTTTGCAGGATGTCAAAGGAAAAATATACTTTAAAAATTATCAATACACGGTAGGTTCAGGTTAAGACACTTTAATCTTGCAGCAAAGAGACAAAAACGTGCTAATACAGAGTTTGTCTAACTGGAATCAGGAAATGCAGGCATTTTTATACATTTTCTAATAAGACATTGCCTACCAAGCTGACATAGTAAATCACAAGTTTTAACATCATCATTTCATAGTGCTTGTTTGTATGATTTTCTGCTTGTACTATCAATTTCTGTGAGAAACTTCCAAAGAAAAACAACATGGCCTTGGCTACCACTGGTTAGATATATGCAATGTTACCATTCAAGGTACTATGGCTAATTTGAGCACAAAGCAAATATAGATTGCAGTTCTTTTCTCCAACAGTCCTTTGTCTATGTTATCTCTAACTTCTGCAGCTGTGCGTGTTCTCATACTTCGAATAGAGCTGATTGTTCAAAATCATTACATTACAAAATATAGCATTGTTCATTCTTTACTTCCTGACCTAGCAGATAATCACCTGCTTCTCAAGTACATTTCCAAAACGCATAAACATGAATATTGCTGTGCTAGAAATTACTAGGTCAGAGGGCATCTTGCAAGTTTCAGAAAGCACACTGCAGTTTCAAAAGCATCTTTTAGTCTCATATGAAACTCAGCTGTATATAAAATAGTGCATATAAAATAGAATGAATAATGTGTTAACTCATTTAGTTGCTAATTAGCATTAAGCACACACATTAATACATATTTTTCTGACATTTCCCCCCTGTTAATACTTTTTAATTCAATTTTCAAAAGAATAAACAGTTTGCTTCTTCTCCTAACCTCTTCCATTCAGGATTTGCAGTTAAGAGAGTCATTCAGTTTAAACTTATGAAAGTGTTTCACATTTCAACAATTCAATTTCAGTACTTTGATACAAAGTCTCAGAAACTGATATATCTATAAATTCTTTGATTAACTTTTTCATGCAGGGAATACCACAACAAATGCATGCTCCTAACAGGAGTAATCCCACACAAATGGCAATCAGGATGTTCATTAGGATGTAACCCCACCCCCCAAACAAATTCTGGAAAAAGTCCATCAGAGGGTTTGGGCCTGGTTTGGTCATGGTCGACACTTGCTGGATCACCTCAAGATGGTCGTTTATTTCCATGAGGCAAAGCTGCAGTGTGTCGTATGGCCGGAACCAGGTAACCCAAAAAACAACTGCCGGACCAATTCTCAGGTAGCCATTTATATGCTTTTTTCCCCACAAACAAAATAACAATTCTCTACTTTAGTATTGATATAAGCTTGCCCTGCATGAAACATTTTCTTATCAATAATAGAAAGCTGCTTTAAAAGAACAAGATTATGTTGCATCTTATCAACACTCTTATGCATCTTAGCGAAATATGCATCATAGTTTGTATCACAAATGGTTTTAGTCTTACTGGGTTTAATATAACATTTATAAGAATAGTCACATTGCAATTGCTCCAACCCACCGGAATAGTGTCATTCTTGTAAAAACATACAATCCCTTTTTGTGTAACAGGTAGGTACAATGCTATTTTGTCTTGTGATTTCACAGATGAAGTATCAAAAATCAAGTTTTCCCAGGTCTCATTGACCCCTAGGGGAACAGCAGTCATTAATAATCCCCCGTATGCTGTTGGTATAGCTGTGCAAATCCAGCAGTTCGAAACATTGAAAGTCTCAGCATACACATATTTAATTGCCTGGTAAGTGTTAAAGTTTGGATGCCAGTCTATGAGTAATGCATCACGTTTGATCAGTTCAACTTTTGTGGCTGGGAAAAGGAAAGGCCACAACAAAAAGATCAATGTTATCAGTATAGCTATCAGAATAATCATGCAAATTTTCTGAGGTTGTTCTGTATTTCTGTTTGCTCTATACCTGGTCATTTTGTTCTCGTTGGACAACAGTAACAAGGTTTCTGTCCAGTTTAAAGTTCTTAACCAGTTTACAATGTGTCAAATGAATCCAGGACGCTTGCTCTGCGATCTTGACTGCAGTGGGTGTCGACAGTAGTACCTGGTATGGCCCTTCCCACTTCGGAGAACTCCAGTTCTTTTTCTTCACGACCTTCACCCAGACCCATGTGCCTGGGGCTACTGCTGCTTCCGATGGTCTGGCTTGTTCTTTATCTGAAACAGAATTTAACTGCAAAAGTTTGTTATTCAAAAATCGCCTCATATACTCTGCAAGTGAACTGTCAGCCTCCTGCTCTGCAGGCATGAGAGGTTTCCATTGAGGTGTATAATATGCCCTCCCAAACAGAACTTCAGAAGGAGTTAACCCTTTTGCATTTGGAACAGTTCTCATGCTCAACAGTGCCAGAGCTAGACAGTGCACCCAGTTCTTTTGTGTCTCACTAATCAATTTCCTAAGCTTATTTTTCAAAACCCCATTATGCCTCTCTACTAATCCTGCAGATTGGGGGTGGTATGCGCAATGATTTTTCAGAGAAATCCCGAAATAACGACTGAGTTGTTGTATAGCCTGATTTACAAAGTGTATGCCATTGTCACTATAAATCTTTTCCGGTACGCCAAATCTAGGAATAATTTCTTTAACGAGGACTTTTGCAACAGTAGCTGCATCTGGATTTTTAGTTGGAAAAGCTTTCACCCATTTGGAAAACATATCTATAATGACAAGGCAGTACTTCTTATTTTCGCATTTGTTCAGCTCTATAAAATCCATACAAATAGTATGGAACGGATACGGTGGTGTAGGGAAACTCCCTTGCTTAGGCTTCAGTGCCCCCTGTGCATGATGCCTGTTACAAACACGGCATGCTGCACAAAAATTTTTTGTGTAGTTTGTAAATCCATACGTCGTAAACACTCGATTCACTAACTGTACCATCCCCCCTGTTGAGACATGGCACTGCCCATGGCTCAACAAAGCTGCATATCTAAACAAGTTAGATGGCAAAATCGGTTTCTTTTCTTTGGAGATGTACAGTCCCTTCTCAAGGATTGCTCCTCGTCTTATCCACTTTTGTTTTTCTACATTTGTAGTAAGTGTCTGCATTGTTTTTAACATTTCTAAGTCTAAAATCTCAGATGGTTGTAATTCCTCACTCAAAAGAAATACTTCTGAAGCTGAAGCTGCTTGCTTTGCAGCTGTATCAGCCCTCGCATTACCTTTTGAAATTCTATCCTGTTGTTTGGTATGAGCTACGCATTTGCAAATAGCTACTTTCTGAGGTAACTGAATAGAGTCTAACAAGTCTAAAATAAATTGCGCATGGTTAATTGGTTTGCCAGTAGATGTTATCATTCCTCTATTTTTCCACTGCTGTGCAAAAACATGTACAGTAGAAAAAGCATACTGACTGTCAGTAAAAATGTTCACTCTCTTACCTTTTGCCAAGGTACATGCCCTTGTCAAAGCAATCAATTCTGCTGCTTGTGCAGATAAGTTGTGTGGTAAAGACTTTGCTTCTAAAATCTCAGTATCAGAAACTACTGCATACCCCACTAGATTCTGTCCTGTAGGACCCCTCCTGCACGAGCCGTCCACATAGTATGTCACCTCGGCATCATCCAAGGGAACATCTGTAAGATCTTTTCTAGGTAGTGTCTTTTGCTCAATCTCCTGCAGGCAGCAGTGTGGTTTGCCATCTGCAGGGGTTGGGAGCAAGGTTGATGGATTCAAAGTTGTGCATCGTTCAATTGTCATATGAGGTTGGCTCAACAGTATAGTCATACAGGAAAGGTGTCTACAGGAGAAAGATATGATACTTTTTCTTGCAGTAAAATAATCGTGACTGCATGAGGCACTCTTAATGTGAGAGGGTGGAACAATACTACTGTGGCTGAAGCCTGCATTGCCATTGTAGCTGCAACTACTGCTTGTACACAGTGGGGCAAGGATCTCGCCACTGGGTCTAGCTGTGATGAATAGTAAGCTATGGGGCGTTGTTTGTCCCCATGCTGTTGTGTTTACACTGATGTCATATAACCTTGCTTACAATCTACAGTTTGAAAAAATTGTTTATGATAGTTTTGTAATCCTAAAACTAATGAAGAAGCTATCAGTTGTTTCAATTTGCAGAAAGCTGATTCTGCTTCTGGTGCCCACTGTAATAAATCTTGTGCTGCCATAGGCTTTTTGAATATCAAGTTGGTCAGCGGAGTAGATTCCAAGGCATAGTTTGGAATCCAGCTCAGACAAAAGTTAGTAGTACCCAGGAAGGACATCATTTCCTTCTTGGTAGTTGGTTTAGGTGCTTGTAATATTGCTGTTTTTCTGTCTTCATCTAATATTCTGCCTTCTTTGGATATTACATATCCCAGGTATTTGACCTGTTTTTTCCAAAGTTGCAGTTTGTTTTTGTTTACCTTATGTCCTTGAGTGGCTAAAAATTGTAGTAATGCTATGATATCCTCTCTGCATTCTTGCTGGGTGGGGGCTGCTAGCAGAATGTCGTCTATATAAAGTAAAATCTGACTGCCTTTCGGTGGGATAAATCCCGCCAGGTTACTTGCCATTTCCTGTGTGAATATTGTTGGACTTTCACAATATCCCCGTGGTAGTCTCGTATATGTATACCTTTTCCCCTGAAATGTAAATGCAAACAAATGTTAGCTGTCAGGGTGTATCGGTATTGAAAAAAATGCATTGCTAATATCTACCACAGAAAAATACTTTTGTTGAGGCTTCAAATCATTCAATAAAGTGTGTGGATCTGGCACCGTAGGTGCCCTGGGTATAACTGCGTCATTTACAGCTTGTAAATCTTGGACCATACGCCATTCTCCATTTGCTTTCCTAACAGGAAATAAGGGTGTATTACATGGTGAATCAGGAGATTCTATCAAGACTCCCTCCTTAAGTAAGGCTGCTATTATAGGTTTGATTCCTATTTCTGCATCCTTTCTCAAGGGATACTGTCTCTTTTGAGGTCTAAATGCTGATTTTGGCGTGATAGTAACTGGTCCTGCTGTACGAATAAGTCCTACATCTGATTTCCTGTTGACCAGAGAGTCTCTGGTATGTCTCGTAAGGCTTTTTCCTCTTCCTCTAGTAAGAGTGCTACTCAGCTATCCTCACTTGCCTGTGAGTGTACAGCTGGGTGTGTCTGCATTATCCAATTTAGTTTCTGCTTTTGTACTCCCTGTTCGGAAAGTTCTAACTCTGTCTGCTTTTCCCACCTTGTGACTTTTTCTCCTAGGTCTGCCCACTTCACATTTCTATCTTTAGTTAAACTCACATGTGGTAATCGATTAGATTTGTAAAGTGCTAGGAATTCCTGGGACAATGAACAGTTTACTACACTGTTTCCTTCTGTGTCCCAGTACAAATTTCGTAATACTAATCTGTTAGCATGATTTCTAAACAGTTCTTGCTCATATTCTTTATCAGGTCCTGGTCTGTTACAGTAATATAGAGTGCAATGCAACAAATGCTGTTTATCAGTGTCAAGGGATGGGGATTTACTGATGGCTACATTCATCAGTTCTTCGGTTACTGCCCCTGGACCAGTCGTAACTAAGTCCTGGCTGTACCAATAAAATGTTTCACCCTCCGGTCGCACTACAAAAGTATCCATTTGTCGCTGTGCTTCCATACCCTGCATAGTTGGAACTATGGCTATGCCAAATATCTGCATTAGGTCTCTGCCCAAGAGATTCACTGGGCATTTTGCAGAAAGAACAATTTAGCTTTTCTGGGTCATCCCTGAAACTGGGTCAGTTATTGCTATGTTGTGGCGTCCGATACAGCTGTCCATTAGCTGCTTTCACTAATATGTAGTGAAGTGATTCTGAATTTTCTGGTAGTTTGGAAGGATGTATCAGGGTCCGTGAAGCCCCTGAGTCATACAGGAATTTAACTTCCCTCCCCTCTACCAGAAGTGTAACTTCCAGTTTTGTGTCTGCTAAGTAGAGCTCTAAGCTCAATAATGCTAAGTCCAAAATTTCATTTTCTTTATTATCTGTGATTTCATTTACATCCTCTATTTCTTCTGTCACATCCTCTACCCCTTCTATCACATTTGCATTTGTCTTTTCTTGTTTATTACTTTCCAGTGATTCTTGACTACCATATAGTCAGTCCTCACCCTCTTTGTCTTCTGCGGTTACCTTTTTATTTTGCCTGCAATCCCTTACTAAATGTCCCTTTTTCCTGCATTTAAAACATTCACCCCTTTTCTTTCTCTCTTCAAAGTCCTCTGATCATTTATCAGATTGTTTGTTTCCCTGGGTATTTTTCTTACCCTTCTTCCCAGTTTGTACTACAAAGACTTCTGATCCGTCTTCTACTGCAAATACTTGAGTTTTCTTTTTCTTTTTGCTATTAAAATGCCTTTCGGCATGTCTTGCATATTCAAGTAATGACTGTAATCTACTTGTTCGATGATCTACCATGTGCTTTGTAATAAAGCTGCTAATGGGTGCAATACTGCCTTTTAAAAATGCATTCTTTAGCTGCTGCTGCTCATATGGGGAATCATGTGTTTGGTCTTCAGGTACCTGCATTCCACAATGGTTATTAAAACATTCTAATAATCTGGCATAATATCTATCAACAGTTTCACCTTCTTGTTGTATGCATTGATTAATGCAAGTCCAATCAGCCCTAGGCTTCCATTTCTCAGAGATTCGGTCTGTCAGACCTTTCACTCTGTTATCCAGTTCTGTGTTACTATGTGGGAATGGTCTAAGCTCTGCATCACGGGGATTCCAGTTGCCACTGATCATGTGCCAATCTGGGCCTACGATTTGTCTGACTACTTTCTCTACTTCCTCTCCATTCAAATGGTAACTTAACCTCATTAAGAAGTAAGTCTTCTAAGAATTTTCTAAAATTAACTTTTGGATGGGGAATTCCCTCTGTGGCTTTCCGGATATCTTCCGGTGTCCACGGTCTATACACTAGAAGAGTTGGGCCCTGTCCTGCCTGCGGATTTGGTACTTCTGTGAGTGGACATATCTCTTCTTCACTCATAGCTTGTGAATTTTTATTCATTTCATACAATTCAATATCCCCTTTTAAGTTGCGTGCTCGAGACCTGGTCTCGATAGGATCTCTGACAAATGGTTTTGGTTTTGCAGGAACAGCTGGGTATAGCGGAGGTGGATCAGCTTGTCCACTCACTTCATATTCTGGTAAGGGAAGCGGAGGGGCTGTTGTGATTACCAAGTTATTGTCTTCTTTATCTAAGAACATTGCTTTTGAATTTTTAACCTGTGTGCCTGAGGGACTCCTAATTGTCCTTGCTTTTTTAGCTGACCTTTTGCATCTGTTTTAAGTTGTCTAACAAGTTTAATAAGTGAAGGTTTATCTAAATTACCATCAAATTTGTATTTATTAACCCATTTTGTATAATACCTAACATTATCGGCACGCTGCAATTGCATATATTTCGCGTCTTCGGTTAAGGGCGGGTCCCGGGAACCTTTTGTGCACTGATTTCCCATGTTGCCTTAGCTAAGTTAGAAATTGTTATGTAACCCTTTTTATCACGTGGTACCATGATTTACACCTTTTCACAGTTTATCTAGAATAACTGCCTACCTATTCTGTTTCCCTGATCTATGACAAGACAGCAATCTTTTTTGTCCCTGATCTGCACATGCAAATCTCCCTGACAAAAACAACAATACTGTAACAAGTCCCTGATCTAAAACAGAAAAAAAAGGTAAATTCTCCTTACCTGACCCTCCGTGTGTTGATCCCACCAGAACGTTGACTCATCCTCCAATCCCAGATCAGAAACAGTGGCTGGCCTCTTTCGAACGACAATTCAGTCGGAGGTCTTTCAAAGCAGAAGAGCCGATGTGGCCACTTCTCTGTAGGGGTTCATGCCACCGGGCCCAAATCTGACCTGAGCCAGAGTGAGAGATATATATCCGGCTCAAAGGACCAAACTGTCAAAGGAAAAATATACTTTAAAAATGATCAATACACGGTAGGTTCAGGTTAAGGCACTTTAATCTTGCAGCAAGGAGACAAAAACGTGCTAATACAGAGTTTGTCTAACTAGAATCAGGAAATGCAGGCATTTTTATACATTTTCTAATAAGACATTGCCTACCAAGCTGACGTAGTAAATCACAAGTTTTAACATCATCATTTCGTAGTGCTTGTTTATATGATTTTCTGCTTGTACTATCAATTTTTGTGAGAAACTTCCGAAGAAAAACAACGTGGCCTTGGCTACCACCGGTTAGATATATGCAATGTTACCATTCAAGGTACTATGGCTAATTTGAGCACAAAGCAAGTATAGATTGCAGTTCATTTCTCCAACAGTCCTTTGTCTATGTTATCTCTAACTTCTGCAGCTGTGCGTGTTCTCATACTTCGAACAGAGCTGATTGTTCAAAATCATTACATTACAGAATATAGCATTGTTCATTCTTTACTTCTTGACCTAGCAGATAATCACCTGCTTCTCAACTACATTTCCCAAAGGCATAAACATGAATATTGCTGTGCTAGCAATTACTAGGTCAGAGGGCATCTTGCAAGTTTCAGAAAGCACACTGCAGTTTCAAAAGCATCTTTTAGTCTCATATGAAACTCAGCTGTATATAAAATAGTGCATATAAAATAGAATGAAAAACATGTTTACTCATTTAGTTTCTAATTAGCATTAAGCACACACATTAATACATATTTTTCTGACACAGGACTAATGTATATTTGTATGAAGCAAGTTAGAATGTTTTATTAAGACTATTATGTGAAACAAACTTGAAATACAATACTGTAGATATTATTTTTATTACAAACACCTGAGATGTATGAAGTCACCAAAAAAGGCTATAACTGCTGGGCCTGCAAGCTGTCTATGGATAAAAAGTGATTGACCCTGCTGACACTTGCTAGGTTTAAGCGTCATTAATCTCACTTTGTAAGGCTAGAGTACACTTGCATGAATTAGGTAGAATACTTTACTGTGACTATTGTGTATTTGTGTAAAACAAATTGAAACACATTACTGTGGCCATATTTTACCACAATCCAATGTCTGAGGTACATGCAGCAAATAAAGGGGTTATAGTTACTGGGTATGAGTGCTGACTGTGTATGAAAATGTCTGATTTCATTATCAGTTTAAGTAGTCATTAGTCTGTCTTTGCAGCACAGATTGCATTTCAACAATAAAATGGTTAGAATTGATGGGTATAGAGGGCATTTGTAACTAAACTGGACTTAACCCTGTTGTCATTTGATCACAGTTAAAGATTCACTAATCTGGCCTGGTAGGAATAGTGTTATCTCATGTGGTATATTTTATTTTCAGAAATCTTAGTAAAGTAAGCATTGCTAATGAAAGTATGTGTGTAGATGTGTGTGTGTGTGTGTGTGTGTGTGTGTGTGTGTGTGTGTGTGTGTGTGTGTGTGTGTGTGTGTGTGTGTGTGTGTGTGTGTGTGTGTGTGTGTGTGTTAGGGGGTGTTGTAATAGTAACAAGTTGTCAATAAATCCTTTCACTTTGCATCTCAGTCTTCAACACTGTATACCATAAGTGGCTGTCTTTGGTCATCTGGGCAGAACATGGGTGAAAGCACCTGATTACTGGCACAGTGGTGCAGAGACTAACATTGCCATCTTACAATGTTTGGTTTTCTAGTTTAGTACTTGGATGTGGTTCATTCTGCATAGAGTCATACATAGCACTTTTACTCATGGCATACCATAATCTGATTTTTCCTGATATTATGAATGGGTGAGGAGCTTATAATATGAATATAAACACTGCAGTAAGTCTTTCTGGCCCTGTGCCTGCATAAGGAACCAGTCAAGAAGTTGCAATGCAAATCAATGTAAATGAATGAGGCTACATATACATATGCAGTCATGAAAAGAACAGCATCCTTATGGATGCTTTCAGGACATAGGGATACACCTTCTATAAAATTGGGGTCAAAACAAGCAGAGAAAGCATAGGCTTTAAATCCATTACTGACAAACAGTACTTCTGTAAATCAGACATAGGGGCATTGTATATACCTTTCAAAATCAGTAACAGGACAGCAGTACTCACAAATCAGTCCAGTTACACATAGAATTACTGCAGCATTTTATTCTGGAATGTGAAGAAAACACAGTAAAGAATGCCACAGTAAAAAAAAAAAAACATTTCTCATAATGAAAATACATTACCTGCTTCTCCACAGTAGAACCATTCCACGATAACTAGCAGTTGTATCACTTAATCCTCAACACTGACAGAAACATCATTTATATTGCTGACACATAAGAAATCTGCAGATGTGACAAACATTGCTTGTAACTCATCCATTAGCAGTTCAGCACTCAGGCAATATTAAAACAATAATAAATAAATGAAATGAGTTTTTCAATTCTATGGAAGATAGCTTGATTTTAATCCAAATTGTTATTTTCCCCAAAATACAATATACTATACAGACAATTTATTTGATTCCTTCTAAAGAACACATTAAATAATTTATTGATATTTGTTTGAAGTTCTTACAGCAACCCAACATACATTGTATCACTTTAGGACACAAAGTAAGTGAATGGAAAGAGAGCAGATTATGATTTCATGATTTAGAAACATATGCTTCAGTTACTAAACAGTAGCTTCATGGTTAAATTCTGATTAGTCAACAGGGAAATATTAATGGAACTATCTGGTTAAAAAAAGGAAAGCTATCACTACACAAACTATACAAAACTTGAATAATAATGATAATATTATCATATGGGTACTTACGTATTATCGCAACCAGATTTCTAACCGATAATACCTAAGCTCCAAGTTCTCATGTGGTGTTCAGGTGTCGAGAAAAGTATTTCACGTTATTGTGTCAATTGCAAACTGTATAAATATTTGCAATGTACCCAGATTTTTAGCAAGTTGTTCTCCCATTATTTTATGTTTCCATCACATTACATGCAGCACCATGTTGAGACGAATGTATCTCAGCGAGACTTAATTGGCAAAGGTTCCCTTCACTTACAGCTGAAAGGTGAATGTAAAAAGCAAAATTGGCATGTCTGTTTTCAGTTTGTGACAGGTAATGATGATATTCCCGGAGTAATGAATTAAACAGCCTGTTCCACAGAACTGTTGTCTTTCTTCCGACTGCAAATGTTTGCTCTAGTATAAGGATTTCACACTTGTGTGTCACTGCCATTCCACCCATACAAACCTGAAAACTGTCCGGCTTTCCACACAATGTCCAGCTTTGTGACACATATTATCGGTATGGCCCTCATAAAATGTGTGACTGTGTGCCAAGTCACTGGGACGATCGGAGGATGGAAGTCAGTAATTAATGAAATACATATACCTTATGTGTAGCGGCATTCAGGTTCATTTTACATTCACTTACGGGGTAAAGGACGTTACCTGGAAGGAAGAATTTGGCCGTTATTCCTGTCCCTTTCACAGAGCTGAAGTGATACAAGTAATTTTGACTTTACACACCCCTTGCCAGTGCAGGATACACTACATTCCCTGTAACATAAGTAATTAGAGTGACTTCGCAATCTGGTTGTGATAATACGTAAGTACCATCTAATGTATTTTATTTTCAGAAATCTTAATAAAGTAAGCATTGCTAATGAAAGTGTGTGTGTGTGTGTGTGTGTGTGTGTGTGTGTGTGTGAGACCAAACACCAAAAAACTAACAAATTCCACTTATATAGATTACATATTAAAACCTTTAAAACACACACACACACACACACACACACACACACACACACACACACACACACACACACACACACACACACACACACACCATGAGATAAAGTCATTGAATTCCACATTATTCCCTATAGAATTTACACCAGAATGCATGGATAGTCTGAATTTTAAACACACACACACACACACACACACACACACACACACACACACACACACACACACACACACACCATGAGATAAAGTCATTGAATTCCACATTATTCCCTATAGAATTTACACCAGAATGCATGGATAGTCTGAATTTTCAACAAATGCCAAGAAAATGTGGATTGGTCTTCTTTTGGAATGAAATGTTAAGTGAAACTAAAGTGCTTAACACAGAATATTTAATGGTAAATGTGATTTGGATATGGAAAACTTGCTTATAGTAACAATCTAGAGACAGTTTTTATCCTCTAATATGATGTGGATATTGGAAAACTGGCTTATAGTACCACTCTGCAGATATTTTTTATTCTCTAAAGTGGATTGAAGTATAGATGTAATTAAAAAGTATATCTTCTACTTACTGATTTTCTAAACAATCTCAAAATAAATAGTGATATAGGGAGATCATATCTATTTGAATTATATAAAACAATTAAGAATTATATATATTTATATCAAAGATAACTACTGTGATTATGATCTCAAAATGAGTGGTTCAGCTTTAAGTACAATAGATAAAAATACTTTAATAACCTCAAAAAGCTACATGATCTTTATTTTTGGAAATTATTCTATTAAAAATGTTACTGAAACAAGGAAACACTCTGGTAGATTCACTATAACTGTTTATTGAGCGCTTTCATCTGCAATTTGCCTCACAACGTCTTCAGAATTCAGTTTAAAAATTAACACTCCATTAAATACATACCATAGTATATCACATGTACTAAACTAAAAACTTCATAGGCTGTTAACACAGTCAATCAAATCTTAAACAATAAAAATAAAATTATGCTAAAATAACCTGAAACTGAGGCAGGCAACAAAAATAGGTTCTCTATTATGTTTTCCCACGTACATTTAATTGTGTACAATATAGTTGTTCCTAAAAGAATTATTTAATGACAAGCTTTACACATGAAATTCAGACTTAAGTTTTAAAAAGCAAGAAATAGATGTCATGTCATTCAAGCCAGGTTTTTGTGTGGCATTACTTTTGAGCTGCCATAGCAGGAATAGGTCATTTGGCCCTCCCCTACTACCATCTTTGTGTACTTGTTCTAAAATAGAAAATTTGAAATTATGTTGTGGAAACTCAGTAATATGTTTGGGCAGGGCGTTGTTTAAATTGCCCTTCCTAATATCGCATAGATACTGGTATATGCGTTTATTCAAACTGTTTATCATTTTCCCAATATAAAATTGGTCACGTGTCTGGCATATAGCTATGTAAACTAGACACTTACTGAAACAGTTGAATCTTTGTTTCAAGTAAACATTGCCATATCCCCTTATGTGAATATTGTTGGTTTCAACAATAAACAGATACTGTGATCAATGTCCACACCTACTCATTTGTCCTTTTACCACTTGTGGTCTATTCCTTTCCAATAGATTCTTGATACAAGAATCTCTTTTATATACCACATGTGGATTTTCCCCTATTTTCATTTTACAATCAATGTCAGTTGTCAATATAGTCCAGTTGTTATACAGAACATCCCTAATGTTGTAGAATAGGGGGTTAAAAGTTAACACCATGGTATCTGAAAAGGGTTTGGTCCCTCTTCCCTAAGTATCAGTTGTTATAGTAATATTATCCTCTACTGAAATTGGGTCTTGTGTAACCCCTAATAGTGGAAAAAAATGTCCACTTAATCTCTTTTCTTTCACTTCGTCTAAAATGGGGTCCACAAAGGGGCCTGGGTAACCCCATCTGGTAAGCATTGTCCTTAACTTATCCATCTCCTCAATAAAGGTTGTATATTCGCTTACCATTTTTGCCAACCTAACGCCCTGTCTTTTTACCAATTATTTTTTTCTGGTGTATAGGGTGGCAACTGTCAAAATGTAGTAAAGTGTTTGAGTAAGTACGTTTCCTGAACAAAGTTGAGATAAATCTGTGGTTAATATTGTCTTTCCAAATAGAGATGTCTAAGAAGTGAATAACTTCTGAATTAACCTCCATAGTAAGTTTTAAGAACCCAGTACTTGAATTCAAAGAGACAAGGAATTGGTTCAGTTGTTCATGTGTACCCTCCCAAAATATCAACAAGTTGTCCAGGTACCTACCATAAAATTTACAGTGCTGGAATAAATCACATTTTAATACCATGTTGATTTCCTATTGTGTAAGAACTATGTTTGCAAACAGGGGGGCACATGCCGCCCCCCCCCCCATTGCAACTGCCACTCTCTGATTAAGCAACTGATTCTCAAATGTGATAAAATTGTTATGAAGAATTAACTCCATTAGTGTCCTGTACATGAGTATCCTTGAATGACTGTGCGAGGTGTTCGTACACAAGAAATCATAAAACATGTTAATACCCTCCTCATGGGGGATAACCTTGAACAAGTCCATAGGTAAAGAAATGAGGTTGTCTGATAAGTTACCTTTGATTTTTTGAGACAATCCCAGGAGTCCTTTAACACATGTGGATGTTGATCCAATACATGTTTAAGGTGAAAGTCAATAAATTTCGCTAAATTATATGTTTTGAGGCCTTTGCATCCACTATCGGCCTCAAAGGGGGGGTCAACCAAACTTTTATGTATTTTCGGAATACTGAAAATGGTGGGAGTACGAGGATGTTTTTGTGTAAGAAAATCAAGTTCACTAATAGTGATTTGGTTGTTAAGTAGCAGGTCATTTAGGCAAATATCTATATTCCAGTATGAAATATTAAGTTCATTTCAGATGCCTCTCCATAGGAATCACTATAAAGTGTGTCAGCATTTTGTCAATGTGAGTGTGTTGATTCATAATACATCCATACATACACAAATTCCATTGATACTGTTTCAATATTTTCATTACACCATATTTTCTTACCTTTTCTCTCAAGCTCCTATGTCATAGGCGATTCTACAAAAAAAGTCTCATTGGCTTCTCCTTGTGACAAACAGTGTGTTACTTTTCATCATGTTGTTCTTTTTTTTATTTTATTAACCTATTTACTCATAATTTATTTAAATTCAATCACCATAAACAAGTTTTGATATCCCTTTGCCCTTCTAACCTTCTCTTCCTTTTCTCTATTGCCCTTTTTCTTACATCAGAAAATTCTGCCCATGGTTATATATAATAAAATATTTCCATTATGATATTATGCCATTTTTTTCTATTTATTTATTTATATTTGTTTACCAGAATGATTCAGCTGGGCAATGCAACATTTCAGCAGAGTCCCAGGGAGAAAACCTCAATAAAAATTGTTTTAATAGTAGAGAATAAGTAAATTGAAAACAAAAGATTTATTTTGTGTGTGTGTGTGTGTGTGTGTGTGTGTGTGTGTGTGTGTGTGTGTGTGTGTGTATACATATATATATATATATATATATATATATATATATATATATATATATATTTATATGTAGTTTACTATTGGCATTTCAGATCTGCTTTGGTCAACTTGTATTTGACATAGCAGGAGGTGACATCACTCACTTCCTGCTATGCACATTAATGTACCATCAAACTCTACAGTCAATGGCACATTAATTCTACTATTTTGCAGGGGGATACACCCCCTGCACCCCCTCTGTGGTGGGCTGCGCCCCCACACCCCTGCACATCAAATATACCAACTTCAAGATCACACTACAGTGAGGAAATGGGCTAATTCCCTGTTTCTCACTGACCTGTGATTTCCATGCACAATGTCGAATCCAAATACTTGAATTACATGACCCATTCACTGTAATGTAGTCGATACATTTTGGTTCGACGTTCTGCCGACTTGAAAACTGCAGGTCGACCACATGCCGGTTGGCCGATGCAGCTTCAAGGTTTTCAGTGTCTATAGATATATATATCTATATATATATATATATATATATATATATATATATATATACACACACACACACATATATGTATAAAATATAGAGTTTACAATCATAGAAAGGCTTTGTATTTATGCCCATCATGTGTGTTTGAACATAGTCTGTTAAAATAAGTATTTGAAGAAACATCAGGTTATCTACATTTGTGCATGGTGGTATAATTAAGGTGAGATAATCCACTGTATCTTTCAAATGAAGAAAACATATTGGGAACTGTATTTGTATGTGTGGAGTGTAGTAGAGATGTACTATAGCAGTGGGAGAGAAGAAATTTTTGGTTTAGAAGTTGGAAGGACTAAGAAGGGGTGAGTATGGTGGATATTGAAATTGGAAGAATTAAATAATGAGATTCAGAGAAGAGTAAGTGAAAGGAAAGTTGAAGTGCAGGAATGAGTGGGGTGAGAAGTGCACAAATGTAAGTAAAAAGAAGTGAGTACAGAATGAATAGCATATAAAGTTAGACTAGCAATTTGGAAGAAAGGAATGTTATAGTGATTAATGAGAAAGTATTATTCTATGAAGCAAAAAACCGAAATGGACAGCACTCTTTGTCAGCAAAAGAAAATAAATTAATTTTAATCCATCTAAAGCAACCAGGTTTCAGCAAAACAGCCTTCTTTAGTGCAACAACAGTATACTGTACATAAATAACTCACAAATTAAGAAATATATAAACAACAAAACCCCTCCCCTAATAAATCACAAATCCAATCAAAAAACATTGTTTAATCCAAGGGAAAATAGTTCAACCAATCGGGCTATCCAACTCTGTTCTTTATTATTTAAGATATCATGCCAACCCAATCTATTAAAACCCTAATAACATAGTCTGTCTGTAGCTATGATCGTAAATATTGCAGCAGAATGTTTGATAGTGTGTTTATATAAAATACTAGAATAACAATAGTTCTGAATGTCGCTGAGATGTTCAAAGATACAGGTTTTAAGTTGTATAGAGTTCTTTCCCACATAAAAGGCAGAACAACTACATGCTACCAAATATATCAACCATTTAGAAATACAAGTGTTGAGACACTTAATACCAAAAACCTGAACTGTATTAAAGGAAGAAAAATATTTGTTTTTCATAACTAATTTGCAGGTGAAACAATGTTCACAAGGATAACATCCTACCAATTGTATACCTTCTATGGTCTGTTGTACATCAAAAGCTGGCCTAACCACTTTTTTTAAAATGATATAATTGATTGCCTATTGTTTTCCCTAGATTACTGGAAAAAGAACAGTGTGATAGTATCAATTCAGCTAACTTATTATCGGCTAAAAGAATATCCCAATGTTTATCAATTAAGCCTCAAGTTTTTGATATTAGGTGTTGCAACACTTGTACTTTTGAATGGTTGAATGGTTGATGTATTTGGTGGTATGCAGTTGTTCTGCCTTTTATGTTGGACAGACTTCTCAACAATTTAAAACCTGTACTTTTAAATATCTCAGTGACATTAGGAACTGTTGTTCTTCTAGTGTTGTATATAAACACACTGTTAAATATTCTGCTGCCATATTTAGGTTCATAGCTATAGATAGAATATGCTATCAGTGTTTTAGTAGATTAAGTTGGCATGATATTTTAAATAATAAAGAATGGAGTTGGACAGTCCAATTATGTGCACTATTTTCCTCTGGATTAAATGATGTTTTATGATTGGATTTGTGATTAATTAGGGGAAGGTTGTATTTATTTATTTATTTCATAATTTATGAATTATTTATGTATACTGCTGTTGCACTAAAGAAGGTTTGCTTTAGTTGGATTAAAATACCTTTTTCTTGTTTCATGGGCAAAGAGTGCTGGTTTAATCAAGATTTGAACAGGAGCAGGACCTAGTTTTCATCAGGTGTTGTTTGAATTGTTCTTTTTGTTACTTCATGTTTTATTACTTCCATGCATTAATTTTCCTGTAATGTTCCCTTCTTTTCTGTCATATTCACTATTTCTCCATATCTTACATTCAATACATTTACAATCTTTCTTTTACATGTACCATCATCCTTCATGCACACTGTAAATGTAAAGAAGCCAAGAATACCATAGGTTTATCAATTCTAAATCACCATCTTTATATTCGTTATATACAGCCAGCCTTCTTACAGGGTTTAGTTTACAGCCTCACATTATTCCAAAGACAATATCTAGCAATTTATTTTCAGAAGTGGACAGAAAAGAAAAAAAAAAGCACCTTCATCTACTATTGCTTGTCCCTCTCTAACATAGATGACAAGCAGATGGGGTATTTTGTTTATTTGCTTTAATACATAGAAACACATCAGGATGGAAAGCAGCATCATAAAATATAAATGAACTGATTAACAGACAGACCTTACAGACACACAGGCTTACATCTCAACAGCTTACTACAAAATGGCAGCCAGGCTGGCATGTGCTCAGTATTTATACACTTGTGCAAGCCCTTGCATAGCTTCTTAAAGGTACATACACACACTGAGCTACATCCTCCCTTTTAAAAAGATTGTCCTTAGTAAAACCAACATTAGAGTGAGATATGCACTATTATAGACATTAGAAACAAACACAATGTTTATGTCCAAGTTGCCATGTATCTATTACATGGTCTGGAGATGCAACCAGATCTTGTAACATTACAGTCTGGACTGAATCTAGCAACAGGGACAGTCTTCAGTGAACAACTCTTATCAGGAACTTCTGTATTTGTCACAGGAATGGGAATATTCCTTGGAACTTCCTCTGGAATTGGAACATTGGACAACTCACTCTAAGATAAAGTGTCTTTCTCACAGGCTATGTGCTGTGGTATAGGCTCGGCCACCGGCATCAAATGTTTCTGATTCCACTTAAACTCTGCTCCTTGTGATTCTGCAATGTACGATCTTGGCTCTGGGTAAATACTTTTCACAACTCCAATCCGATAATAACCTTTGAACGTTTGCATCCTTACTACTTCTCCTTCTCGTAATGGATTGAGCAGTTTGCTGGTCTTATCATAGTAGGACTTCTAGGTTAAACACTTCTTCAACATACTGGTTTTCACTGACCTGTTGTTTTTAACACATGGAACCAATAATTGACTACTGGTCAGTAATGTGGTTCTGGTTTGTCTCGACAGAAGTCTCTGAGCGGGTATACCAAGATGCATATCATGAGGAATGTTTCTAAGATTCAAGAGATTCAGGAAAACATCGCTACTGTCTTGTTTTGACTTCTCTAGTAACTGTTTTGCACTCTGAACTGTACATTCTGCTAAATCATTTGACTGTGAATACTCAGTGCTACTTGTGACATGAGTAAAGTCCCACTCCTTAGCAAATCTTTTGAACTGTTGGTTTGTAAACTGCATGCCATTGTCAGAAATAGCTTTGTGCGGTCTACCATAGACTACAAAATGATGCTTCATCTTATTAATGACAGTACTGGATGCTAGATTGGGAAGTAGGTCAATCTCGAACAAATTGGAGTAAGAGTCTACTAACACCAAATCATTTTGATCATTCCACTCGAAGATGTCAGTGGCTACTGTTGCTTAAGGTAGTTCAGGAATCTAGTTTAGATGAGGTGGTTCTTTCTGTTGATGTGGCTTTGTACTATTACACATAGAAAAAGATAAAAGTACTCTCTCAATGTCTTGTGACATAGAAGGACAAAATACTAGTCCTCTTGCCCTTCTTTTGGTAGAGTCGGTTTCTGGGTGGCCATGATGCAAGATTGTAATGTACTCTGGTTGCAAGAACTTTGGAACAATTACTTTTGAACCTTTATAATGATGCCATTGTCAGACAAAATCTCATCTCTGTATAGAAAATAAGGTTGCACTTCTTCAGGTAAACTAGATTGCTTTGACGGCCATCCTTGACTGATAAAGGGGTTCAGCCTTTGTAAAACTGGATCTGTGGCAGTGTAATCTATCAGCTCATTAAGACATGTGGAAGAAAAATTTCTCACTGCCATGACTTCAATATCAAGGTTCGCATTCTCATGCTGTTCAGTGATGTTTCTGGGTGATCTGGATAATGTATTAGCAAGGTAAAGAAGTTTGCCTTTCTTGTAGACAAGAATGAAATTATACTTTTGCAATCTCAGTACCATACATTGCTATCTGGCTGGAGCTGAATGCATAGGCTTTCTCAAGATAGTGACTAGAGACGGGGGCGTGGCTAGGATGCTGAACTGATAGCTGCACTTCATTTCAGCTCTCTTACCTCAATACAATTCCTGACAGGAATTTTACAAAATAATATTTAATTTGAAGAAATTTTTATTACTAACTTATTTCTAATACCTCTGAGCATCTATAAGAAAAATTTTATTGTCAGAACTTGAATAATTCCTGTCAAATTAATTACTGGAAAATCAGCACCAATATCAGCTTTACAGCATGAGTCATCTAAGGAATACAGCACAAGACTCTTCTCTCAAAAAAGACCTGCAGTCTCTCATTACAAATATACAGGAACTTACAATAAAAATCAACAAGATGGACAATAAAATAGATACTTTTAAAGAAAAGTGCTCACAACAACTGGAACAGCTTCAAGAAATGTTTACACAGCAGAAAGGACAGCTATCACTTATTGAACAGTCATTAAGTGACATTGACACTAGAGTCCAAATAGAAGAACAACAAACTGAATTCTTACTTCAACAGAATACATATTTACTAGAAAAGCTTGATGATATGGAAAATCGAACAAGAAGAAATAATATTAGAATATATGGTTTACCAGAAAAATCTGAAGGGGACAATATGATAAACTTTCTTACCACCTGGATACCAGATGTAACAAAAATACCTGAAGCTCTTTCATATGGTATAGAATGGGCGCATAGATCACTAGCAGCTTCTGGAAATGCTTCTTCTCCGGGTAAGAACAAGCCGAGATCTATAATTGTGAGACTTTTTTCTACACAAGATAAAGATCTTATATTAAGAAATGCTTGGGCAAATTCTCCCATCAAATACAATGATTCATTAATAAGATTTGACAATGATTATTCTACAAAGGTGGTTTCAAAAAGAAAAGAATTTCTACCAATAAAAAAAACCTTGAAGAAAAAGCAACTGAAAGTCCATCTTTTATTCCCAACAAGACTGAAAGTTTTTCTACCAAATGGAATAAAAATCTTTGAAACAGTAGATTCATCAATAAAATACCTTACCAACAACAACATCCTAACACATGAAGAATCTATGGACTGGACAATAAGTACACTGAAGAGAAATGCTGAAGTAAATAATTGGAAAACTGTTGAGCAAAAGAAAAAAAAAACTAAAGGACAAATAATCTTACATATGTTATATTCTGTAAAAATCTAAATAATAATACTAACAACAAAATAAAGGTTCTTACTGTCTTCAAGTTATACCAAAACAGGTACTGTTTTCAATTATATTTTAAATGTCAAAATTAGCATAAATGTAAATACATTTATCTCAAATCACATCAATATACTAAGCATAATTTAAACATTACTCTATTTTTCATTATTATCCATCTATTATTTTCATATTCTTAATCAGAGTAATCAATGCATAATAATGTTCCCAAATAGTTTATTTATTTATTTATTTATTTATTTATTTATTTATTTATTTATTTATTTTCTCTCTTTGTGTTTTGTTGTTTTTATTTGTTCTCTTCTTTTTATAAAATCTTCATTAACTTATAATATTTTAATCAGTATATGGTTATATTGCTTAATAGGTATAGTAATGGCTGCTATATAACTTATTATCAGTTACATCCCTGACAGCATTACTTTTTATAAGTTAAAAGTGTCTCTGTTTGGATAAACGCCAATGCTGGGCAGAAATGTGTTGCTTTTGAAATGAAGTATTTCAGTTAGTATGTATCATAAGACTACTTTAAATAATCTTAAAAGATGTTCTGCCTTTGACCCATATACACATACTGATATAGTCCAGTGAAAAAATATGTTTTAAGTGATATTTTGAGGCTATAAGTCAGGTGTGTTGTGGCTCCAGACATCCGGAGTTGAAAGATGCTTGTGACTAGCTTAGATGTCCTGTTGTCTTTTCTTTTGTAGAGAAATAAGGCATAGCATGTTTAAAATGCAAAGTTTGATAGTTGTGAACACTACTCCGCAAACTAGAGTGCTCGCGTGCACACTACATGAGTTTGTCACCAAGTAAGAGAAGGGAAAAGAAAAAAAGAAAAAACACATACCTTTTCCCGCTTGGTTCTCGAGACAATTTAACAGCCACAAACATCACTAGAAACTTGAGTTACTTATTGCTTGTCGCATTTACTTGTGTACGCCATCCCCTGACTCTTTCTAATTGATGTCTAGTCAGAAAATAAGCTAGGTTCACATTTAAAGATACAGAAACCTAAATTCCTTCTAAGAAAACGTAAATAATATAAAAGGTTCATATAAATATACACAGATATATTTCTGAAGCACTTTCAGTTTATGGCTACTGATGTCTTCTAGCACCTTGATAGATAAGGACATATATCTGCTTGTCTATCTATCAGTTTAGATTTCCAGACATTTTAGCTATCCCTTACTATGTTTTATACAGCAGAGTTTAAAGAGCAGAAATTAATCATCAGCAAATAAAATCACTGCTGTTTTACAAATTCTCTAAAGAAACTAGTAAATGTCAAGCAACTGACAAGTTTATTTTAAGGAAAATTGCCATTTCCCACACTGGTGCTCCTACAAAATACTACTAATGTCCTGCTACCAAAATATTCCCTCAAGTGGACAAATGGGATGCAACAAGAAGGTTAAATGTACATTTAGCAAATCAAACATTTAAATAACAGTATAATATACTAGATAGAGAAAGTAGAAGCAATAATTATATAAACAACTATAATAAGTAACATAACAACAGTGGATTTAACCCAATGTGTCAATTATACAATATTTATATCCCATATAGCTTTGAACTTTGTCGAAGCATCTGTGTTCTACACACATATTGTATTAAATCTAATTTGAGTAGAAGAGGGAGAGGCTTAGCCCACACACTAATTTATTACTAAGTTAACATACATTGTGGCAGGTACTCAACGAGCTATCCATCCTTAGATGGCTCATGCTGTTCCTGTTTGCTCATCTGAATAATGACTGTGGCTGTACTCTTATTATTATATTACCTGGCTGTGGCTTCACCCTTCTTATAATATTACCTGGCTTTTTACATTATCAAGAATGACACAATACTAGTGTATGCGGGTATATCATGTTACTGTTAGTGTAAACAAAAATGCTTGACAATGCAACTATAATTCTTAAACCTTTCTGCAGACAAATGTATTGTCTAGCAGTTGAGAGCCTGATTGTTCCTAATCAGCAGACCTGTATTTTCATGTTCCAATATGACTACATGAAAAGATGCCAATATTAGTCTGCAAGTTTAGTAAGCAGTAAATTCATTGGGGATTAATTTGAGGAGACACTTACATTATAGCTAAAGCACTTGACATTTGATAAATGTATCCTCTCAATGGTGTGTTCTATCTAGTCATTAACTATAAAACAACTTTTCTGAGAAATATTGTTGTAATGCCAGTTAATGATTTGAATTAAATATTTCTATATACAGTCATAAAGCAATTACCAGGATAAAATAATACTCTTGCAGTGCATGGATCATCATAGCTATCCTCTGATGTTAGAGGAAAAACAAGCTTCTTAAACACCTTTTTGACATAATAAAGGTGTTACCCCATAGTTTAAATACATTTTGTCTATTTACTGCAAAATGGGTTAGGAATTTTAACCTGTAACATTTTCATACATAATAGTTTAAATCTTAGCAGCTTCCATTATTTTGATATTTTCTCCAGTATACTTTTATTCAGTCATAAGATTAAATTACTGGTGTTAAGTAAGTCAAAATTATATCTCCAGCACTTATTGTCAGCAGATAAACTCACTGGTTAAGTGTCAGTCTAAGCTGTAAGAGTTAATATGTGATATACATAGATGTTTGCTTTAAAAATGTGGTCAAGTGCACTGCAGTTTTACCTGTACTGTGTCAGTTTTGATTATACAAAGTCTCTCTGAAAGTTGATAGAAGTGTTAACAACAAAACACTCAATCAAGTAACAACACTATAAGTAGTCTCTTGGATAAGGGAGATGTCTAAATTGTGATCTTGTTGTATCCAGCCATGGGAATTGTCTTTGAAAAGCTGAAAAATGCAATCAGAGGAACATATTTAATGTCTACTAAAGAAATATTAATATACTTGTACATTGTATTGCATTTCAGTTTATGTTAAACATGAAATATGATGTGGTTTCAGAACTATTCATGTTTTTATTCCAATATGACTTTGCAAATATTAATTTAAACACTGGTTTTGGACTTGGGTAGTCTAAAACAATTGCACAACAATGGTACTGTATTATACAGTAATGTCAGTAAATAGTTTTCAACAGATGTATGAAATATACAGTTATAGATTTTAACATGATGTTTATTAATACCCTAAATTATTTTGAAATGATACTACCTTAATCTAAATATTTGTACCTTTTTGAGACCTGATTAGAAATAAGTATTATTGAATTACAATAAGATGAGTAAAGAATATATGTATATATTTTAGCTGATTAGATTATCTTAATATATTATTCAATTATCTTTATTTAAAACTAAGAGGATAAGAGAAACTGATCCAAATATTATTTGTGAGGGTAGAAAGTTTGTTTGGTTAGATT
This sequence comes from Protopterus annectens, assembly GCF_019279795.1. Classification (NCBI taxonomy): domain Eukaryota; kingdom Metazoa; phylum Chordata; order Ceratodontiformes; family Protopteridae; genus Protopterus; species Protopterus annectens. The sequence goes on from NC_056728.1 coordinate 1,092,129,560, forward strand.
CACTAACCAAACAAAGAGGTATATTACCTCATAGCGATAGGGAATGGTTTTTAAGGTTAAGAATTACAAGTTTGGAAGTTCTTTGTTTTTTTTTTTTTTTATTCTATTACTTTGGTGTCACTCAGAAACATGCAAAAATCATACAAGAAAAAATTTTGAATTCTGTATCCAAGATGGAACTAAGAATAAACAATATTTACATAAACTCACACATAAAACAAACTGAAAACTAGGAAATGAAATGTTTATCCATAAATGTTAATGGTCTAAATAATAGTAATAAAAGGAGAAGCCTATTCAAGTACATAAACTTACATAAACCACAAATAGTCTTTTTACAAGAGACACACTTATTAGATAGAGATATAAACAACTTAAATATTAATAATTACACAGTACTAATAAACTCTCAATACAAAACAAAAAAAGAGGAGTAGCTATACTACTTCGCAACTCAACTATAACACCTAAAATAATTACTACTCATCAAGATACATCAGGTATGTTTTGTCTAGTTTCAATAGAGTTGAATAAGATAATCTATACATTAGTAAATCTATATTGGATCCCAGGACTAGGATTAAAAACAGTTAAACAGCATTTTGAAGAGATATTTCATTTAACTAATGGTAACCTGATATTGGCAGGAGACTTCAACTGTATAATGAATGAAAAAGATACAGATTCTAAATCCAAAAGAAGAAAACAACCTATCTCTAAAGCACTATCAAAATTTATAGATACATTGTATTTAAAAGATATAAATGAATTTGCAGAACCAGACTCACTAATCTTCACATTTTATTCTCATAGATATAAAACTAACTCTAGAATTGATAGAATATATGTTGCCAATGACCTAATAACAAAAATTGACAAAGTCAAAATCATAAATTGTCCTTTATCTGATCATAATGCCATAGTCTTTGAGATAGAGTATACACCATTTTATTCAAATCCCATTACAAGGATACCTTCCTATATCACAAAATTGACAGATTTCAAAGAATTTTATGAAGAAACAATCAAATTTTATTTATTTATTTATGATTTGTTGACCGGGAAAGTCCGACTAGGTTCCACAGAGCCTGTTTTCAGTGGAGGCCCGGGGAGAAATGCTCCAGATACTTTCTAGAAATAAATTACACAGAAGATATTTCAGAAATATATGTCTGGGATTCATTAAAAGCAGTTACATATGGGAAGATATTATCCTGGTACATAAATAAAAGGAAGTTATGGAATAAAGATATGCTAGACTTACAAAACAAAGCAGATAAATTGAAACTGGAAATACAAAAGGGTAATGCTACTCAAGTTCAAGAACTTACACAAATCAATAAGAAGTATACAGAATTGCTACACCATAAGATTATGATTAACTTAGAAAAGATAAAAATAAACTTATACTCTACTAATTCAGCACACCTGAGATACTTAACTAATAGAACAAAAAAAAAATAATTAAATCTAAGCAAATAAAATAAATATTTATTAATAAATATTTATTCCCAATACTAACAAAAGAGTTATGGAACTAAATGATATTTTAGAAGCATTCAGACTCCAATTTAACATTGATAATTCCATAAATACTCAAGATACACCTACTAAGGATATAAAAAAATACTTAGAAAACAATATTCATATTAAATTAACACAAGAACAAATAGACATTATAAACAAACCAATCAATATGACAGAATTAAAATCACAAATTAAAAAGCTCAAGACAAATAAAGCACCTGGCCCAGACAATATGCTACCAGAAATGTATAAATCAATACCCAATCAAGCCATATCTTTATTATTAAAAGTATATGCTATAGCCAATAAAGATTTGAATATACCACCCTCTTGGAAATATTCATTGATATCCCCAATTATCAAACCAGATAAAGATGAGAAACAGTGCTCCTCATATAGGCCAATATCATTACTCAATATAGACTACAAGATGTTTATGGCTATATATGCAGATAGGATCAAACACTTTCTTCCTTTCTTAATTCACAAAGATCAAACAGGTTTTATTAAAGGAAGAAATACTTCAGATAATATTAAAAGAATACTAACATTAATAGATTATAGCAAACATAAAGTCCTAATTTTAAATGTAGTCTCATTAGATATTAATAAAGCTTTTGATTCAGTTAACTGGAACTTTCTTTCACTAGTTTTAAAAGAATATAACTTTCCTTCTAATTTTAATAATCTTATCCAAATACTATATGAAAAATCTACTGCATATGTTAAACTGGGATCATATAGATCAGGCCCTATAACAATCAAAAGGGAACTAAACAAGGTTGCCCTTTATCACCATTGTTATTTGCATTACTCATAGAACCCTTTGCAAATCAAATCAGATCAAACAATAACATAAAGGGCATTTGTATTAATAAAATGTTAAACCTTAAAATCCAACTCTTTGCTGGTGACATACTATTAACTCTCTCAGATGCAAATGAGTCTTTGAATGCTCTATTTAACTCCATGAATAAATTTCAAAATATTTCAGGCTTAAAATTTAATGAAAACAAAACTAAAATTATGCCCTGTAATTGTAAAAAAAAATAATATAAACAAAAGATTTTCCAAATATATAGTAACAGAAAGTAAATTATTATATCTGGGAATAAATCTACTCAATGAATTAACTGATTCTCTAATATTTAACTAAAATAAAAAGATCGAAGAAGATATATCATCTTATGTTTCTAACTTTATATAATATAGAATTTCAATGTTATTTGTATAGACACCAATGTAAATAGTTATATAATGGTTTGAAGTTAGTAATGTTTTAGAATTGTAAATATGTTATTTATCTTTATTTCATGTAATGTTTAAGACATCTTATTTGAAATAATAAAAAAAATATTTAGTGGAAGATAGTGACTAGAGGTTGGTGGTCTGTTTCGATCTGGATAGGTCTACCATAAACATAATCGTGCAAATTTGAACATGCAAACACAATTTCCAAAAGATCTTTCTCAATCTGAGCATACTGCATTTCAGCAGGTCTATATTATATTTTCAAAAGTTTCAAACATTGAACACCATATGGTCGACACCATATGAGCAATGTTTGAAATTTCGAAAATATAATAAAAAAATAAAATAAGAAACTATACTTACCTAAATGCTGTAGGCAGGGGGGCTTGTAGGGGGCTGTACTTAAATATTCCTACTCCGAGATCGCACTGCATTGAAGTAAAGGGAAAATATTCCCTATGGTGATTTCCGTGTTACGTGCACAACGTTTCGACATTTCGAATAATCGGGTTTGCTCAATATGCGTTCGCCGTTTACAATTTTCGATCATGTGATAGGAACCCCATTTCAGTTTGGGTAAGAGTTCTTGATGCATAGGCAACAGGTTGACCCTCTTGCAGAATGACTGCACCAAGACCAAATTTTGAAGCATCACATGAAAGAGTAACTGTCTTGTGAACATCATAGTATCTGAGAGTTGGTGGACTAGCAATTCTCTGTTTGAGGACATCAAATGCTTTTGGTGTTGCTCTAACCAAGACCATGTGTCAGCTCTTTGAGCAGTGCTGAAAGTTGGCACAAGTCTGGAATGAACTTGCCTAAGTAGTTAACCATGCCAAGAAAACATTGTAGGGCTTGAACATTGTCTGGAGCTGGCATCTAGAGAATGGTTGTTTGCTTTGAAGGGTCTGGTCATAGGCCTGAACTAGTAAATAAATGACCAACATAAATAACCTCTTTTAGCCTGAATTTGCATTTCTGTGGATTGAGCTCAAGATTCACTTGCCGTGCTCTTTCCAGAACTTTTCTGAGGTTTTTGTCATAGTATAGCTTCATAGTTTCATAGTATAGTACTAGGCTATCTGCCCTGGGGCATTTGTAAGCCTAGCCATAGTGATGTGGCTTTTGCCACCCCATGATATGGTACAAAAATGTACAGAACAAAATTAGAATACTGTGCCTCTGTCTAGTAGTGACACAATGAAGGTCCCCTTATATAATAGAATTAGTTTACTGTGCCCCTGTCTAGCAGTGACACAGATGTGACCCCTGGGGTAAACTTACGATCTCCCATCCACTCATCAAGATTTCTCTTGAAGAGAGTCAGTGAGGGGCTCTGCCTAATACAAACTGGGATCTTGTTCCAAAGCATGGGAAGCCTCTGGGTTATGAATCTATCCCTCCAGCATGTCCTATTCATACTTGTGCCGAGGTTTAAGTCTTTAGCTCTCGTGGTCCTGATGGATTTGGATTTTTTTGAGGTGGAGCATGTCCATCAGATCCTGATTGGACATGGCCTTGTAAGTCAGGCAGAGATCACCTCTGAGCAGGCGGTATGCTACTGAATAGAGCTGAAGTTTCTTTAGTCTGGCAGAATAAGACATATGTTAGAGACCCTTGATCCTCTTGGTGAGGTACTTTTGTGGTCTCCCCAGCTGTTGCAAATGCTGGGTGAGGTACATACCAAATGGGGCATTGTACTCAATCATGGGTCTGATGAGGGAGGAGTATAGGGGTACAATGACATCCCTGGATCTGGATGTGAATCCCTTCATGATGAGGTGTGCAAGGTAGAATGTTTTTCTAACCACTTTGGCAACATGGGTGTCAAATGAGAGGTCGCTGTCGACTTGGGTCCCTAGGTCTCTGATTACCTTTTCCATACTCAGTGGGTTGCTGTCTATGTGATAATTTGTGGGTACTTTGTTTTTCCCAAAGGGGATGACTATACATTTTTTGGCATTTAGTTTAAGGCCGTGACTCCGGCACCAGTTGTCCATTTCTGTGAGGCCTTTTTGTAGGATGTATGTGTCCGCTGGTGTATCGACTATGGTGCCTAGTTTGCAGTCATCTGTGAACTTTGTCAGCCACAACCCTCCCATGTTTGCTTTAACATCTGAAAAATAAATGCTGAACAAGAGGGGTCCCAGGACAGATCCCTGTGGGACACCACTTGTGACTGGCTTTGAGTCTGACATTGCTCCAGCGATTTTAACTTTATGGGTTCTGTCCTTTAGCCAGTTTGCAACCCATCTAGTGACATAAGGGTTTACGTTTAAGCTGTTGAGCTTATCTATGATGCCTGAGTGGGGTATTGTGTCGAAAGCCTTAGCCAAGTCCAGGTAGGCTGTATGGACTCCTTTGCCCTCATCAATGGCTCTAGTGACTGTTTCAAAAAAGTCAACCAGGTTCAAAAGGCAGGATCTGCCCTTTACAAAGCCGAACTGGGTGGGGTCAAGTGTCTGTAGGTCCCCTATGTCTCTTTTTATGAGTTCCATAATGATTCTTTCCATAGCTTTGCAGACCAGGCTGGTTAAGCTTATGGGGCGGTAGTTCCCAGGGTCTGTAGAGGTATCCCCTTTGTGGAGTGGGACCACTGTTGCTGTACGCCAGTGTTCAGGTACATATCCTGAAGTAAGGCTAAGGTTAAATAACATTTTTATGTGTGGGTTTAGCTCCTCTTGGAGTTCATGCAACACGCAACCCGGGATACCATCAGGTCCCATTGATGCTGTGTTTTTAGCTTTGTTTAGGGTGGTTCTCACTTGGACATCTGAGATGACAGGGAGATTACATTCAGCTGGGATAAGTATTTCTTCTTTTGGGGGTGAGGGAGGGGAGAAATTTGCACTGAACCTGTCAGACAGAATGTTGGCAATATCTGTGGGTTCAGTGTATTTTTTGTTGTTGTGAACTAACTCTGAGCATATCTGAGGGTTTCCACCCAGGTTTCTAACATAGCTGAAGAAGGCTTTGTGGTTATCCTGAGTGTCCTTAGAGATTTTTCTCTCAAAGTTGGCCTTGGATGTTTTTATGAGAGAACGTAGTTTTCTGCTAATGTTGATCAGAGATGTCTTCCCTTCATGGGATTTTGCTCTGACGTGCAGTAGCTTCCTTCTTTTGTTATACAATTTATTAATGGCTGTGGTCCACCAGACAGGACGCTTGCCTTTGGTGGAGAGGGACTTGGATTTATTTGGGATTGCATGATCCATGCATTCTTGGAGATGTCCATAGAAAGCATTTGTGAAGGATTCGGCATTGTGGGATGTGGTATCCACTGGCACAGTGGGCTTAAATGATACCATCTCAGTCTTAAGAAGAGTGAAGTCTGCTTTTGAGAAGTTTTTCACTGTGGTCTTTTGTGCTGGGGGTGGAGGTGGGATATGTATATCCAGGGTGATTAGTTTGTGGTCAGATCTCACTAGTGAGGGGTATACTTCCGGTGTGGAGCATTTTGTCCCCATGTTTGTGATGATCAGGTCTAGTATATTGACACACTGATTTATTGAAGTATGTGTTGCATGTGTTTTGTTTTGAGGTGGTGGATTTTTGGATGTCTGCTTTGGGAGCCTCTGTCATTTTGGTAAGTTTTTTATTAGAGCCTCCGAGTATGTCTTTGTGTTTTTATGTGTTTGGTTTGCAGTTGTGGTAGGTCTATGTGGGACTGGGATTGTTGTGTGTGTGGTTACCATCTCCTCCTGTCTGGTCATGCCAGCCCTGAGTTGAGAGAGTTCAGCCTCCAGTTTGGCTATATAGTTGCATCTCTCACATGTATTTGTGTTTGTTGGGAGGAGGAGAGGGTTGTCTGTGTACATGAGACAATTGTAGCATTTTCTCAAGATACCCAGACTGACCAGCTGAACTGGAGAGGACACCAGTAATCTACCACTCGGCATGCTAAAACAGTATAAGGGAGTGCTGTACCTTTAAGGGAAGTGGATATTCACAGGGGTGGTAAGCAGATGTAGTGCTTTACTTAGTACGAGAGTGCTTACTTAGTAGAGAAGTATTGAGAACAAGTGCTAGGCTTATAATACAGTGAGTAGTCTGATTATACTAAGAGTAGAGCTTCCTTAAGGGAAAATTTGAAGAGCAGACTTGGCGGAGCCAGAAGAACTTTAACTTTGTTTAACCGGCGCTGCACTATGCGCACAACCGTGCAAAGCTGTGCAAACGCGGTCAAAAAATCAAAATCATCAAAATGATTAAAAAAGTTGCTCCATTGCACATTGAAAGCCTTCACTTGCAGAATTTGTCACAAATGGCATTCTCAAAAATCTGTACCTTCCAAACATAGTACTGAAAGTAGTGAGCAGTGAGGATTTCTTGTCAAACTGAATTTGCCAAAATGAACTCTTTGCATCGAAGACAGAAAAAAAACAGTGGCATTTGGCATCAGAGTTGCAACTTGTTCAACTGTGTGCATTAGACAATGGGGTCTTTTTAGTGTTCAAATCTTATGGATCAATACATATTCTAATGTCATCTGAGCTTTTCTTATGAGCTACCACCATGGAAGATACCCATTCAGTTGGAGTTGATGAACCCACTGGACAAATCACACCTTGTTGCACCATTTTATCTAGCTCTGCTTTGACTCTGTCCTGCATAGCTATTGGAACTTTTCAAGCTGGGTTGATAACTGGACTGACATCTGGGTCTAACTTCATGGAGTACACAACTGGAAGCTTGCCTAGTTTGTCTTCAAAAAGATCAGCAAAGGTAGAATGGTCTTTTAAGCTAACACGATGGACTTCCTTATTAAATGAAAGCAGTCCCATTTTCAAACTGTCGCTGAGCACTAATAATGATTGGATGTGCCTCTTGAACAAGTCATAACATCTCCCAGCAGAGTAACATAAAATACTACTGAGCCTTCAGTTTGAATTTCTTCACCACTATAGGCAACAAGCTTTGCACACTTTGCCATATTAAGCCTTTCACCATGACACACTCTAGCAAATGTTGCTGTTGATATAATATTGCACATGGAAACTGTGTCAACTTTGTGGTCTATGGGTTTCCATTTATGCAAACAGTACAAATAAATTCATTCTTTGCCCTTAAATATTCTGCATTAACTGTTTCATGAAGCATTGGCACACCATCAACATAAAGAGCAGGGTTGTAGCTTTCCAGTTGATCAACTTGTATCTTAAAATGTCCCCTTTTAATAAAAGAATGTGGGTCTTTTGATTTACAAAATCTCTTGAAATGATTACACTTATGAAATGATTACACTTAATGCATTTGTGGCATTGCTGAACAAAAGCTAAACATTTTTCCCTTTTAGATTCATGATTTCCACCACAATTATGACAGTTGGCAATGAAACTGGGTTGGGCCCATGCTTTGAGTTTGCTGACTCTTATGCTACACTGAGACTCTGTGTGAACTCTGGAATTTGCTGGAAAGCTCTGGGGTTTACCAGTGGGTGCTGCAGCTGCTACAGTTGCTGCCATGTGCTTGGGCCTGTTTCTTTTAACCACATGCTGCATACTATCAATGTGAGCTGTAGAGGTTACTGGAAGCATGCATCTCTCATTTGTAAGCCTATGTGTGTGCTTTTCTGTGAGCTCGTATATCAGACAAATCTCAATAGTCTTATTCAAAGTTAAATCATTGTCATGAAGCAAAATCTTTCTCACAGCATCATATTTAATACCACACACGTCTGTCTTTTATCAACTCATCCCTTAAATCACCAAATCTGCATGTTTTAGCCTTATTTCTCAAGTCACTTACATATGTTGCAAATGTTTCACTGGGCTTTTGATCCCTTGTATAAAATAAGTGCATTTCCATTGTAAAATTTGTCTGTGGGTTACATATTTCTCTGAATTTATGTTTTAGGCACTCAGGATCCTCCCTTGACTCAGCTGGTACAACAATTTGATGGTTTCCCCCTTTCCTGCAAAGGCAGCAGGTGCATACACAAATGAACATTCCCTTTCAATGGCTTCAGACCCAGCTAAATTAAGCAGAATAAATGCCTTTGTACGGTCATCTTTATCAGTAAAAGCAGCCTGTTTGAAAATATCGTACTTTTGCTCAAACACTCTCCAGTTATCTGCAATATTATTGTCAAACACAAGTGCACTGAGTTTTTGAAATCCATCTGCCATGCTCACAAAATATGCATGATCACACTGAATGAATGCCCTTGTAATTATGTACGCACAAACTGTTCTGTGAGCTTATAACATTCAAATGCACAATAAACTCTTTGAAATACTGTACTTTGCAAAACTCATAGCAGATCGCTTACTCCGAGGTGATCTCTTCCTAACATATAAAACTATGTCAAACCCAGAGCTGTTGGACATGCTACACCTAAAGAAATCCCAATCCCTCCAAGCTCCATGCTTTAGGGACCTAAACCTTGTCACCACAATAAACAGGACATGCTGGAGGGATAGATTCCTGTCCCAGAGACTTCCCATACTCTGGAACAGGCTACCCATCTATGTCAAGTAACGTTCTTCATTAGCACTCTTCAAGAAAAATCTTGATGAGTGGATGGGAAATAGGAAATACACCCTGTGGATCCCTTCTGTGTCTCTGCTCGACAGTGGCACAGGAAAATAACGTTCTTGGGTGACGTAAGCCAGGTAACCTTGTTGGCTAGGCTTACATAGGCCCTCAGGCTGATAGCCTAGTACTTACCTATGAATCTATGAACCTATAAATGGGTGTATCTTGTGAAATAACTTTACTGTAATACTGCACAAACATGTGAACACTTTATAGACTTCTTTTTTTTTTTAAAACAAGTTTATTAGTTTTAACATACAAAATAAATATTATGACAATCTTATGCAAGCAGTTAACATATAAACGATTATAACATTTAATAAAACAACTAAAGTATTTACAAAGATATCCACTCTAAATTAAATCAATTAATTAAACTGTAACATCTTATTAATAAAACTAAGACTGTTTTAACAAGTTTTGTAAGTTATCCCATATATTATAGTATATATATTGAATTTATTGTCATTAGTTCCATATGACACACTTCAATCATAACATTTTTAAATTCATTAAATGAAGGAGGAGTATCTGAAATCCAGTTTCTGGTTATTATTTTTCTAGCCACTGCTAGAATTGACCATAGTAAAGGAAGTTTAACTTTTTTAACACATTTAGGAACAGGGGTGTTAAATAATATAAGTGACTTAGAGACTATGAAATTATCTGTAAAAAGAGCCTGCAAAAAATCATTGATTAACATCCAATATTCCTTCAGTTTTATACAATCGTAAAACATATGTGCCCAATCAGCATTTATTTCTACAGTACATCTCTTACATATGTTATCTTTTTTGTTATTTTTTTTCATCATTAGGGGTGTATAGAAAGATCTATGTAAGAATTTCCAGGTATAAAGTCTCCAATTAATAGAAGAAGTAGTTTTATAAGCAGATTCCAATATATATTGTTTATCTTGTTGTTTTGGTAATTCAACATTAATGGTATTGAAATAATTCCAGTAATTATCTGAACTATAATAGGTTTCATCTCTAATAATTTTATGTATGTGTGAGAGCTTACCTTTATCAGAAACCCTTTGTTGTAAATTTAGTATCAAGTAGTCAATCAGTATTGGAACAGATTCTTTAACTGTTAAAGACATTAAGTCAAGTTTGTTAGCAAGATGTTGTCTAAAAGTCTGAATCTCTAACCAACATGTTTCTCTCAAATCAAATTCTTGCTTTAAAAAGTCTAAATTTTTACTTTATTGTCTGACAGCATCTGATACCAATACTTTAAATTATTCTCTGTGACTAGAAGAGTTCTTTCAGAGGTGGATGATAAAAGAATACCTTGTGTATATATTATGGGAAATAAGATAAAATTCCATTCCTTATACTTAGGATGTGTATATATAAAATTACGATATCTAATAATAATATTTAATGGGTAACTAGTTATATATTTTGGTGTAATAGATGAGGTACAAAACTCTTTAAGTAACCATAACATGGGATTGTTTATAATAGTATTTTTGTGTGTTAACGATATTTTTGTGAAGTGCATGCTAATTAATTCCCAATATTCCTTCCATTTTGCAACATATGATTGATCTATTAGTAATGTTATAACTTTTATAATAGAAGAGATAGCATATAAATCAAAGTCTGGGAATGCTATACCCCCTTGGGACCAACTATTAGTATGTTTCTTTAATGCAATCCTAGGTCTATTAGGTGCCCATAAGAAATTTAACATTTGTGAATTTAATTTCTTAATAATTATTTTTGTAGGTGGGAGTATTATTGATATGGTATGTCTATTTTGCATTTTTGAACTAAAGTATGTATATCATAGTCTACTTTGAACATCGTGCACTGTAGAATGGATATGGATTTAGCTAATCCTGAATGAGTATCTTACTGTTGTTATAGCGCTAACCACGCTAGAAGTGGTGTAACAGTTTTGTTTTATGTGTATTTTCGGCTACTCCTGAATGCAGTTCTGTATTGTCGCAAAAGCGGCAGTAACCCTTTTAAACTTAATGCTATAACCTATCATGCTTAACAAATTGTGCTAGTTTTCAACTGCATGCTCGAACATCTGTTAGCGACTTTCAAATAGAGTGGAGCAACCATTGAATACTGCCTTAAGCTCCAGTATAGTGTTGCATTTTACATGTACTCAAGGTATAAATACTACATCTACTGTCTACTGTTAGCGACTTTTAACTAGAGTAGAAGACCAATTGTTACTGCCTTAGGCGCTAGTGGTTGTGCAGTTTACTTGTACTCAATGTATAAGATAATATATACTGTCTTTTCACTGCCTTCTAACCTTATTCCTGACCTCCCTCTTTAATCCTAGGTGGCTTCCCTGATTCGCAGCCCTATAGTTCCCTGTATGAGAGGATACAATTAATCCCCTTGCAGACTCTGAAGCGAGAACGCCGCTTTTCAACTGTTTAAATATACAGGTTGTTAAATAATAGTACCGTTTGCCTTCAGTTGCTCTCTGCCTTTTAGGATCCAAGGTTTTACTTTCATAAGTGTTATAATCTCTAGGTCTTAGACTTCACCTAATATTGAATTGGACTTGGGCAACGGACTTATATTTGGTGCCTGAAAATTATATCTAAAGCATAACAAGGCTGTATATTTTGCCTGTGAAGCACTATTAAAAGCAGAATAAGGCTGTATAGCCTGCTGAATTTCCCAAAAAAAAAAAAAAAAATAAAGAGCTATCTACCTTTGTTGAGGGTGTAGCCCTTCTCACGCTCGCCGCTCGGGCTCTCTTCGCTCCCCTCCCTGCCCCCTATTCCCACCCGCCCCCACTACCTCTACATTTATAGTCATAAAACCACTCCCTCTAAAAACTGGTCCAATCCCTGCTGTTACCAAAAATTTTCCCACCCAACCCCTGAAACTCCGCCTTCCCTGCATTCTACCCATTCCTGCTCTCTCCCCCTCCTTCTCATTCTCTGAATCATATATTCCTCACCATCTATTCTTTCGGTAATAGCATTTTTCTACGGCCCAATATCACAAGTACTTAAACATGTGGTATTTCTTTCTTCTTCCACTGCTATTAACCTCTTACCTCACAACTTCGTATGAAACTCAAAACCTGGTATTACTCTCTACTACCGAATCAGGTACCAATATTATTGATAGTAAATTCAATAACTACTATCATGTTAATGGTACTTGGGAAGAATCAACCTCCTGTTTACTGCTACCTTATCCAACCGCCGCAATTAGAAATAAAAGCCCCAAACTTAAACAATCTTACAAAATTCTAGATAAATTCCTAAAACTTATCTCCAAACTTAGACTTAATCTGCTCCCTCATGGCGATATACACCCCAACCCTGGTCCCACCAGCAATGACCAGCAGTCCTCTCCCGACATTGATATTAGTTCCAACCCCATTACTGCCCGTCCTACTAACTCACTTTTAACCTGTCATCTGAACATCAGAAGCATAAACAACAAAGTACATGAACTTCATGCGGTACTAGTAGACCTTTCCCCTGAGATCTTGTGTTTAACTGAAACATGGTTAAAACCCACAACTACCGATAATGAGATACTAATCCCAGGTTACAATATACATCGTAGAGACCGAGTTCCCAGGAAAGGAGGTGGAGTAGCCATACTCTATAAATCTGATCTAACTGTATCTATTGATGTTATGCAACCACCTCAATTTAACAATGCAGAAATACTAATTTCCAAGCTTCAAATTAACAGTAATAAATTTATCTATATTATTTGTTTGTACATTCCCCCAGGAAATAATATAGAAACCCTCGAAAACACCCTTCACTGGATATCATCTCACTTCCCCCAAGAGACCTTAGTTCTCGGAGACTTTAACATAGATTGGAATACCTGTGCCCCCTCAGCTCCTTCCTCACATATTAACCTTTACTCTTTCAAGCAAACTATTAATACTCCAACTAGGCTAGGGAAACCTAACCAGAAAGACAGTATACTTGACTGGGTACTAATAAATAAGCACCCAGATCACTATACATCTGGTACTCTCCCTGATAGTTTAAGTGACCACCACCTCACCTACATCATTAAGCATAAGATAGCCATTCCCATGCAACCCACAATCAGAACTGTTAGAAACAAAAAGAAACTTGACTTAACTAAACTACAACTAGAACTATCTTCATGTAACTGGACATTACTAAAACATCTAACCCTAGATGAAGCTGTGCTTTACTTTAACAAAAAATTCTTAGAAATTCTTAATTTCCATGCACCCACTCGCTCAAAGAAAACCAAAGCTGTAGATGTTCCTTGGCTTTCAAAAGACACAAGATTGAAAATAAAACTTAGAAACAAGGCGTGGTCTGTCTGGCGTACTTCCAAACTCCCTTTGGACCAAAGTAAATACAGACAACTTAGGAATGAAACTAAAAGGCAAATATTACTAGATAAAAGACAATACTATTGTAAATTGCAAACCGACCACCAAAACTGTCCACAAAAATTCTGGGCTGGACTAAATCATCTTCTTCATCCTGGTCGCACCACTACCCCTGCCCCTGCCACACTCCTTGATAAATCCCCTGACGATGTCTCCAATAGTTTTAACCACTTCTTCACTGAGACAATACAAACTCTGTCCAATCAATTACCACCTAGCCTTCATACTTCTGACCCTCGAACACTAAAAAATATTCCCCTACTTACCTTTCAACCTGTTCCAACTTCCTTTATTTGTAAATTAATTAAAAAACTAAAACCCTCCACACTCTCAGCCGACCAACTCCCAGCTGAATATTTGCAAAAAACAGCTGACGTAATTGCTTATCCAGTGTCAATCCTCATCAACCGCTCCTTAGCAGAGGCCATTATCCCCGAGATCTGGAAGATATCATATGTAATTCCTCTCCACAAGGGAGGCACTTCCACTGATCTTTCTAACTATAGGCCCATATCCATACTTTCCCCTTTAGCAAAAATAATGGAAAAATGTGTTCAGAAACAGTTCATGCAACACCTAATGGTCAACCAACTACTGGCTGATACCCAACATGGTTTCAGACCTCTCCACAGTACCACCTCAGCCCTCCTTGTCTTTTCTAATACCATAAACTCCCATCGTAATAATAACAATCTCTCATCAGCACTATTTCTGGATCTGTCAAAGGCCTTTGATATGGTGGATCATAAACTTTTAATCAATACATTGCCTTCACTAGGTCTCGACACCATTGCTGTACAATGGTTTAGTTCCTATCTATCTGGCAGAAAACAAGCAGTTTTATGGCAGACCAAACTCTCTAAGCTACTACCCAACACATTAGGAGTTCCTCAAGGATCTATTCTAGGACCGCTATTATTTTCCATTTTTATCAATGATCTGCATACAGTTACTCCTAATGCCAGTTGTATACAATATGCTGATGATTCCACGTTAATCTGCTCTGGTACTACCCCTTCAGATCTACAACTGTTAACCCAGTCTACTTTCAGCAAAATAGAAAACTGGCTCTCCAATCGTCGCCTGATTCTCAATCCAAAAAAAACTAAAATGTTGTTGTTTCTTCCAACAAAAAAGTCCTACCCCATTAACTTTTCTATCCAAGCAAAGGATGGGACCATAATTTCTCCGGACCTCTCGACAAAACTACTAGGGGTAACCATAGACAACAAACTAAAATTTGATATACACGCAAACCAAATGATTAAGACCATTAACAAGAAGCTAGGCTCTTTATATAAAATAAAAAGCTTCCTTACCCCCCAAGCTAAAATGGCCATTGCCCAGACTCACCTTCTCTCATCACTCCTGTACTCGTCCCCCTTACTTCATAATATAAGTAAAACTGTCATGAACAAACTCTCTAAATGCTACAATCATATTGCAAGGTTTGTTACTGGGTCCCCATATAGGACCCATCATTGTTCCAATTTAGCCAAACTCAACTGGTCTGAGCTTCCTAACCTAATTACTTTCAACCTTCTAGTCCTTACTCACAAAATCATTTATAACCCTGAATATGCTCCTTCCCTCAAAGCACTACTTCCCCTTTGTAATAATCCCCGCCCATTGAGATCATCCAACCGTCTCCTAATCCAAACACTCAAAACTAATAACTCTGCTGGAGACTTCCTCCTCACCAATGCTGCAGGTAAAATTTGGAACAAACTTCCCCATGATATTATATCCATCTCTACTTTAAGTCAATTTAAAACTAAGCTAAAACTCATCTGGGCTCAATGCGAAGTTGCCACTGCCTAAACCCGGGATAGTCCACTCTAGACTGTAATAACTGTCTATAACTCATAATTATTCTATATCTCCTTACTATCCTCTTACATTAAAAATAAATTATAAAGAATAAGTCAGAATGCTCTTATTTTGAATGTATATTTTGCTTCATTGTTAGTCAAGTGTTTTGTAACCTGTGTTCTGGAGCTTTTCTCCCCGGGCCTCCGCTGAAAATGGACATGCATCCAGTCGGATCCTCCCGGTCAACAAATGTAAAATAAAAATAAAATAAAAAATAAAAAATTGATTGTATTATGTATAATATCTTCGGGAATATTATCATTTTAATAATTGTGAGTCTTTCTTCCATGGTAAAAAACATATTGTTCCAGCTATTGAAATGAGTTTGTATATTATGAAGACAATTACTATAATTATGATGTATAATGGATTTAATATCTTTAGTTAATATTATGCCTAAATAAGTTATTTGACCTGAATTGGGTATGTATTTAAGAAAATCACTAGTGAGAACATTTTTCCCTGTGTATATTGGTAATATTTTAGTTTTTTCTTCATTAAATATCAAACCTGAAATATTCTTGAAATCTGTCATCTTATCAAATAATGACTGCATAGAAGAATTTGTCCCTGTTGATGTAATTAAAACATCATCTGCAAAAAGTTGGATTTTAGATATTGTATTTTCATCTATACCAAATCCATCTATATCATTGCTGTTCCTTATCAAATTAGCCCAAGGCTCCATTATTAAAGTAAATAACAATGGTGAAAGTGGACACCCTTGTTTTGTGCCTTTTAATATGGGTATCTTTTGTGAAACATATGTTCCAATTTTAATGTATGCCAATGCTCCTTTATATAAATGTTCAATTAAATTCACAAATGTATAAGAGAAATTTGTACACTTCAATAAGATAAACAGATAGTCCCAGCTTACTGAGTCAAATGCTGAACTTATATCAAGGCTGATGAGTGTCAAATCTTTTTTTTTTCTGTTTGCATAATCAATCAGAGTTAAAGTTCTCCTTATATTATCAAATGTATTCCTATTTGTAATAAAGCCTGTCTGATCTATATCTATTATACTTGGAATGATTGTCTTTAATCTGTCAGCAAATATATTCATGAACATTTTGTAGTCAACATTAAGTAGTGAAATGGGTCTGTATGATGTGCATCTAGTTGGATCTTTATTGGGTTTCAAGATTGGTGAAAGAAATGTGTATTGCCAAGATGGGGGAATTATCAATTCATTTTGAGCTGAAATAAAAACCTTATGTATTAATGAATAGGTACTTTTAGGAAGGATTTTATAAATCTCAGGAATAATACCATCATTACCTGGTGCTTTGTTTAATTTAAGTTTATTTATTTGTGTGATAACCTCTGTATGTGAAATATTTTTATCTATTAATCCAGCCTGTTGTTTATTAAGTTTTATGTTCATGTTTGTAATTATAAAGTTCTTTATTCTGTCTTTAGATTCCATATTAATGTTATTATGATTAATGTTATGAAAGTGATTTCTAAATTCATCTAATATTTCTGGTAAACTAGAAACATTCTTCTTTTTCCTTGAAGAAAACATTTCTTTGATGTGATTTTGTTTATTAAGCCTTTTCGTTTTATTTTTAAGTCTATGTAAGTATTTGGGACTTATTGAGTCAGACAAAAATTTATATTTCTCTAATGTTATTTTGACTTTGTGATTTAAAATTTCTTTGTATTTCTCATTTAATTTATTTATTTCCTCAATGACTTTTTTGTCCATAATATTTTCCTTATTATTATGTTTATATGAGTCTAATTTGTTTTGTATGTCTATTAATTCCCTGTCCCAAGTTTTCCTTTTGTTATTATACCATCTGATACTTTGTCCATATAAATAAGATTTTAGAGCATCCAAAATGTAAATAATGGAGACGTCAGATGTAGTGTTTAAGTCCAAAAAATGTTGTACCTCTGTAAGTATATAATCTTTATAATCTTTTAGTTGAGTTAGGTATGCAGGTATTTCTTTGATCTGAACATTATGAGTAATATTTACCATAAATTCAAAGACAATTGAATTATGATCCAATATAGGGCATGAAATGATCTTAGAATTAGTTAGGTCAATTACCAGTTGGTTAGAAATAAAGACTCTATCTATTCTTGAATAAGTTCTATGTCTGTTAGAAAAAAAGGTATATGGTAATGATTTAGAATCTGTCTGATTATTAATATCATTCAAATGATATAAATTGATGAAATCCTTTAAATGTTTTGCATTAGATGTGATTTTCCTTTTTCCTATAGTAGTAGTATCTTTTTCATGTAGGATACAGTTAAAATCTCCTGCTAAAATAATATCTCCTTTAGAAAATGATATAATCTTATTGAGATGGTATTTCACTGTATTAGTGCCAATTCCTGTTATCCAGTATACATTAATCAATGTATAGATTTTCCCATTAATCTGTATTGTAACCAGGCAGAACATTCCTTTGTCATCTTTATATGACTTAATAATTTTAGGTGTGGGCATATTTTTGTTCCATAAAATAGCCACTCCTCTTTTTTTCTGTGTGTGTTCTGAGCTAACCAAGATTGCATATTTATTAGTGGCTAATTTATCTATATCTTTTTTCAGGAGATGTGTTTCCTGAAGGAATATTAAGTTGGCTCTATGCAGATTAATATATCTCATTAAACTTCCTTTTACATGGATTATTCAATCCATTAATGTTTAGAGACATTCCTTTTAAAGTTACCATTTAACTTTTATAAACATATAAAACATATAATCAGAATAGCATTTACTAAAGTAAGTATTATTATGTCTCCTCCTTTAGGTATTATATTAATTATAGTTGCAATTAGTGAAAATCTTATGAAATTTTGTGAAATTTTAACTTTTATTTGTAGTGACAGTGAGTTTATAAAATGTGATGTGGATGTCAAAACTATGTACACGTAACAAACATCAGGTGAAAATATTGTCTGGATTAAACATTGCATCCAGCCTGGAGTTAAAAACTCCAACTTCGAGTAACAAATACCACTCAAGTTATTTCCCTATCCTAAGCAGCAGTACCCCAGCTGCCACCAAAATTAATTAAATACTAACTTTTATTAATTAAAGTTAAGCTCATTATTTTGATTATCTATTAGACCAGGACTTAAACAATTTATATAACAGCTTCTTATTTTACAGTATAATAAATAAAAGAAGATCAATTATGTAATTAATGTAATAGTTAGATATGAAAGTTAAGAAATAGGTTATTATAACATTTACACTAACTAATCTTTATGATAATATATAAGAAACTAAAATAGAACTTATAATCAATATCACTAACATGTATTATGTATATCTCATATTTGTTTACTTTAAAACTTATACAATAAATGACTCATTATAAATCATCTTTGAGAAATAGAAGCATTATCAACATTATTTTTGAGAATACCTTTGTATTATCATATAAAACTTTTATAGTCATCTTAACAATGTTATGTATATCTATTCTATATAATGTATGCATTATCATAAAAGCATTCTAACAATCTTGAAAGAGAGAGCAGAGGAGAGAGAGAGAAAGAAAAAATATATATATACCCTTTTAGTTGTTTAATATAAACTTGTAGTGGTAGGTTCTTATTATATGTTTATGTTCAATTGAATTTAATAACATTTATTATCTAAGGCTATTATGACTCAAAATATTATTTACATTAGAGTATTCACATTTTCTGCCATAACAGTACTATTAGTAGTTTTAAAACTTTAAACTACATGTACTACAAGCTTCCTTCTCTTACTTGTTCTTACCATTTAAATAAAAATGATTATTCTCAGTATATGAGATAAAAAGAACAGACTACAAAGCAATGTTGATCTCTAGTTATGCATGAATCATTGTGATGAAAGCCTGCTATATCTCATATATCTGCACTGCAGCTTTAGAATGTATCACATGACACTTTCTTCTAAAATAAAATCATAATAATGCGCATACTTATTAATCTTTGTTAAAATAAATGCATTATAATGTTATATATCATTAAATTATAAGCACCTATATGCATTGAAGTGCAGCAACTATATAAGCTTTCAGAGTCATATATGCATGAGTTTAGCTTCTATGCAGTCTAAGTTATTTCATTTGTTTACTATGGCATATTAAGACATTAAACATCATTATAACTTTTACATTTTATAAGTTACATCTTAAATAAGTAAATTATTATAAAGAAAAACTCACATTTTGTTGTCATAAAGTTCGTTTTTCATCACAATACCACATTTACAGCAGTTCTACTTCCTGAAACAGGTTTACTTCTTGAATTTGCGTCGTGTCTGTGTGAAATCAGGGGTCAAAGTTCAAAATGGCTGCTTTCAGCTTCTATGTGCATTTGCTGAATGTTGAAGCTTTTAAATCGGCTCGAGGACACTATTCACGAGGATACCTATAACTAAAATTGTCTCTTATAACATTCTGGCGGGAATTTTAGTAAAAGTAAGTGACAAACATTCATTTTGAATGTAAAAGGATTTATACAGTGTAAAACCTTCTCAAAGCACTCCACAAGTCATTGCAGACTCTATGGCAGTGAAACCAAGCCTTAAATTATTTAACATAAACATTTCTTATATTTATGTGTCCCATTTCATTTTCTCATTCAAAGTATGTTACAAACACACATCAGTATTATCAGAACCTTGTTACTTCTTAAAAAAAAAAAAAAAAAAAAAACTACCTACATATATATTTACTTGCTGTTTCTTTTAGTAAAGTAAAACCTGAGACACATTACTTACAACTGCTTTAGTTCTAGTCAACTACAGTTATATCATAACTTATTATTTGATATTATGTGTTTAAGCAATTTAATCATAGTATAATATAAAGCAGTTTTATTTAAACAGCATAAATAATTTTAAAGAGATAATATTTTATTTTTCCCCCTTTTTCCTTCTTTTCATCTTTCCTCCCTCCCTGCCCTCCCTCCCCATCCCATATGTGTTTAGTTTAAATAGAGTACTATTATTTAGAATAAATAAATAAAGAAAGATATAACATATTGCTAACCTTAGGTCTCTTAGTTACAGAAGAGAAACAAGTTGATTTATATCAGGTTATTTGTTCCTCATGAAAGTTTGATTATCCATAAAACAAACTTCAGTTCTTGCACATTAGTATAACTTTGTACAAATCATTAAGATATTTATGGTTTTCTTGTAAATGCAGGAACTGTAATTAAAGAGTTCAAAGAAATATAAAACATGTCATTTGTTTTTTAGTTTTTTTTGTTTCTCTGATGTCTTCCAAGATGTTCCTATTGCCATTCTTTTTAACGAAGGACTTGCCCATTCCATATCCTCTATTTTGTCTAGTATTTTATTTTTTTTAATATATACCAAAGCAGAGTCCAGGTCTTCAAAAATTTTAGGGCAATCAGGTAAAAAGATTTTCAGATTGGAAGGAAATAAAAGATGAGTTTTGAACTGTGCTTTCTTAAGCTCTCTTATTAATGGTAAAAACACCTTTCTTTTTGATATTACCAAAGAGGAATAGTCATTGTCAAAGCGCACAGTTGCTTCATTAATTTTTATAGGTGATTTAGCCCATGCAGATTTTAATACCATCTCCTTGACTTTATAGACTTCTGATAACTCGGATATCTTTAATTAGTACAAAAATAAGTGTTTAGCAGAAATGCAGTTGTTTCCTCTTATTTTATTCATTTTATGCAATTCAGACTTTATTTTAAACATTTTCTGTAGTAATTTGAATATTTTTTCAGTATCGGGTATATCGGTTTTTCAAATATCATTTAGAATGTTTTGTATGCCTTGTTTCATATTTTGCAAATAAAAAAATATTTGAGCAAGTTTTAACATCTGAAATTCATTTCTGACCTGTTTTGTGAATTATATGTGCAGTAGGGATGATTCACTCCTCTGCATCCCTACAGTACCAACCAGATGCCTCTCAGACTTAAATGGAAGAAACTGGAGCTCTTTCTGGCAACAGGTTGTTCTGGCCATGCTTCCTTTAACACCATGTCCATTTAGACATGCTGATTCTGACTCCATGTCACTCATCCCTCTCTAACATAGATGGCAAGCAGGTGGGGTATTTTGTTTAGATGCTTTAATACATAGAAACACATCAGGATGGATAGCACTATCATAAAATATAAATGCACTGATTAAAAGACAGACCTTGCAAACATACATGCTTGCATCTCAACAGTTTACTACAAAATGGCAGTCAGGCTCACATGTGCTTAGTATTTATACACTTGTGCAAGCCCTTGGACAGCTTTTTAAAGGTACATATACACGGATTGATCTACATCGATCCTAATTTTTTCTGATATCACTAAATGTATAAGGAATATTTTTTCTTAAACATCAAGTTATAGTGCCTCCATGTAAACATCACTTCCTTTATTTCACCTAAAATGTATTTTGCCCTATGTCAACAACATTCCCTCCTTATTTCAATCCCAATATTTCTATCTTTTATTGTAAAATATATACCACCTTGCCGCATTATGCTCTTTGCCTTTTTCTTTACTCAAAACTAATCTTACCATCTATAGCAGTTTTATTAATTCCTTCATAATCACTTTTACCCCCTCCTTATTCCTTAACATGATCACCAACTCATCTGCAGAACTCATAGAAATATTGGTAAACACACCCACAATAATACATTATTACTGCTTCCTTTCTCACTCTCATTGTTTTCCCCATTACAGAAATAGTAGCTAAACAGAATAATACTGCACTCATTGGTCATCCCTGTTTGATGCTCTTCTCCAGTTTGATTTTATTACCTATCCATCAGTCAACTGACATTTTTATTCAAGAGCTCTCATATACTTCTCTATATATGACCCCTATCACTCGCTTTGTAATTGCATGCTGTTCCAATAAGTCCCATTACAGGCAATGCCTATTGTTATCATATGCCTTTTTCATATCCCATGCACTTATTCTTTCCTTCTACAGTAAGGATTTCCTTAACACTTTTTCCTTTCACTCCATATACTCCATCTTGTAAAACTTCTTTAAGGACTGCCTCAAACTTCTTCAGATTATGTTATTAACATTATTTTATAATCAATATTACATAAACTAAGAGGTTTTCAATTACTTATTTTTCTTTCTTTCTATTTTTCCATAACATCATATAATACCCATGCATATCTCCTCATTCTGTACTCACTTTTTTCATCCATTCATTTAAATATTTTAAGAAGCATACTTTTTCTTCTTTCTGTCACTATCTGTTTCCTATGTTTACCTAAGTATCTGATTCCTTCATGTTAATGGCAATTTCCACAAGTAATTCCTAAAATAGCAATTGTATCCTGAACAAAGGCAAATGCACACATACCATTATCTAAGCATATCCTTTACTTACACATAGATTTTAGAATAAGCCTACATAATTTAACCGATATTCATTGTCTTTAAATACTATATTTAACCAATATTTTGATTGAATCATAATACTCAGGCCATCTGCAAATGATAAGCATATGGGAATATATATACCAAGAACTGTTTCAAACTTGTTTCAATAAATTTAGTAATGTGGTCTTCTATAATAGCCACAGTAATGAATCCACTTAAGAATCTGATAAGACTGCCCTACTTCACTTCTCTCATAACTATTTTTTTCAAACCATCCATTACCCAGAGGATGTATGCAAGAATTTGCATAGATATTTTGTGCTAACTTTCTAATTTTAATCCTAATACCCTAACTATGTACCACACTTCACAATGTGCTGTGAACAATCATATCAAAAGCCTTTTAATATCACAATCTGATAAATGTGTTTTCCTGTTGTTCATGTTGATAGTATCTGTAACTTCTCTTAATAATAAGACTTATTTTATGAGTTTCCTTCTGATCCCAAAACTCCATCATGAAATTCTTCAGCAAATCTTTGCTTACTCAGTCATATAAAATCTTGAAAATGTATGCTAATAATTATTGTTTAAAGTTAACAGTTTCAAATTTAAAAAGTCATTTATATATCCCCTTTTTAAAAATAATTTTAATAGCTCCTTCACAGACATTATCCATCATTATACCTTCATTTAACCATTTATTTAATGACTTTGATTTTTTTTTTTTGGCTTCAATGCCTATTTTTATAAGAATAATCCAGATCTAGAGAAGAATCTTGTGTTACACTTGATAAATCTTTATTAAGCTTATCTAAAGTAATTTCTTTATTCAATATTACATTGTCTTCCATCGACAATATTCACACATCCCACACTTTTTGGTATCAGGAAAACTGTCATACAGAACCTCAACTTCATCTCTAGTTGCCCTCATAATTTCTGTTTGAGTATGAACTACTCCCCCTCTTTATCTTTAATGCTGTTTAAATATGCATTTTCTTTTTTTTAATAATTTGATATAAAACAGTAATATGTTCTTCTTTATTCCTTTAACTAATTATATCTGTCTAAATAATAAAGTCTTTTTATTGTCTTCATTAAGAAAAGAAACAATTATTTCAGCTTCTAAAATATTAAGTATCTGAGTATCTAATGAGCTTTCATATTTCTCATATATTCTTGTATTCTATGTTTTCTTTCTCCTTAGACTACCTTTTCATTTCATTAAACAATTTTATATCTATCTTTATTCATAATCCTTAAATTTGTCCAAGTCTTATAGAATGGGATTGCAGTACAATGTTATTTACACAACATATTATTTTCTGTCTTCCATTCATTCATATTAATGACAAACTATTACATTTGTAATAAATTTTCCTTCCTTCATATACATATTATTGTTTCCAATTTTAAAAAGAAGACCAACAGAATCAGTAGACTGTAAGTCAAGGTTATTGTAATTGACTACCTTGAAATGTTCAGGGTAAGCAAAATAATCTATCTCAACCATTGAAATGCCTTTTTTGTGCTTGCTATGTACACTTGGACCCAACAGAAAATTGTCACATTTAGGTATTTCCCTAAAACAGTACAATTCTGCTATGTTTTTTCCTGTTAGGTTTTAAAAATGGCAGTTCAATGCTCACATTAATATAATATGTATATTCACTGTAACAAAATATTTCAAAAATTCAAATGCTTCTTCCCTTTCTTTCATAACTGTAGGGGCATAGATAAAATGTATATGTGTAAAACCTATTTGTTTTCTGAAACCACATATGACAAGTCTTCCTGATATGCCTTCAATTATATCTAACAATGTAAAGAACATTTATATAAAACAGCTGTACACTTCATTAATATTTCCAAAGCTCCATATCACTTTATACTCCCATATATATTCCACCTGCTTCTGATGATGTATTTAAATTTCTGGTGTCAGAAAAAAGAAATTATACCACATCTTTACTTTAGCAAAATTGTAAAACCCTGAACATGGAGATGAAGAGGTATGAAAGGAGGTGGTACAGTCCCAAGATGTAGCCAAACTGGTTGCAAAATAATAGGTAGACTGGAGCAATTTGACTAACAATTAAAGAAATAAAGCATAATTCAGAGGCAATAGTGGAACAGTGCAAACACCTCAAAAGTAGAAGCGACAGGGGAAAATAAATTGTGTGTTTGGCTTAAGATCACATAACTTTTATGGAAAAATGGATAAAGGAGGTTACACTGGAAGATCCCTACCTAGATTGTCAGATGAACAGGAGGCTTTCCCACCCTTGGTAGACCATGTCACATGCTACTAAAATGCACAGCTATAGGAGGAGGATCTTGTATGGCAAGGTGTTTAAAGGAGAGGTTTTATTATAGCTAGCATGAAAGATATAGTCCTCAAAGTTTTCTTAATCTTAATGCATGCAAAGCATAAACAAACAGCATCAGCCATGTGGAAGCTGTGGAAAGAGGGGGTAGCCACAAGAATTACCTTTCCGGAAATGTTATGAATTACTTTGAATGAAGAAGTGGTCTGGGTGACAATAATAATGGATGTTCACATTTATTCCCAAATAATAGGAAAAAAACAAAAAATATCAGCTTCTTTCCTTGACAGCAAACATTTTGTAGGCCAAAAAGAGGTTGAGTAGCTACAAAATAATAATAATAATAATAATAATAATAATAATAATAATAACAATAGTAATAATAATAACAGTAATAATATATCTCTCAAACTATTAAAAAGGTACATAAAAATGGGGTCCCTATACAGACAAAAATTCTTTTTATCAGATCAAGCTCAGGTCACCCTAGCTCAAACCCATCTTCTTTCCACAGTCATGTATGCATCACCTATTCCCACCTATGTATGAAAATCTGACCTGGAGAAACTTGAGTTGTGTTATAACAAAATTGCCATGTTTGCAAAAAAATCTCTCTTTAGAACACACCATTGTATACCTCTTAGACAACTTCAGTGGCTTGAGCTCCCACAGTTATTAACTTACCACCAACTAGTCATAGCTTATAACAACCTAAAATATCCTGAAAAAACTCCAGCTCTTAGGGAACTACCGACTAACTACATTCCAAATTGACCACTCCGCTCTGCCAACAAATCACTCCTCTATCTCCACAGCCAACAACACAGCAGGTAAAGCTCTATTTTCTCACAGTATAGCAAAAAGTTGGAATAATCTCCCTCCCTCAGTGACTTCTGCACCTAATACCAAACAATTCAAAAACTCCCTTAAGGCTCATCTTATTAGCTCTTGGCTATGTCCATGTGTTACTTAATCGTAGTGTATAAAACCACCATCTTTCTCTCGTCTCTCCAATTATCAGACCCTCACTAAAAATGGAAGTAACAAATGGTATCCCTTGACATTTGGAAATGTTGTTGTGATCTCTGTCTGTATATTTTGATGACTACCTTAATGTTCACTTGTATATATTGCTGATGTGATCTTTCTTTGCATACTGTTCTATTATGCACAAAATACTGCTCAATAACAAAGTCTTTATATTATGTATTATTATCATTGTCTGTTGTATTAATTAAGTGGAGCTTTTTTCCCTGGACCTCCACTGTAAATGGACCTCATCCAGTTGGACCATTCTGATTTACAAATGTAAAATAAATAAAAATAAAATAAATAAATATTTAAGATAGAGAGTATGTGACTGGAGTAAAACTGGAAGAGAAAATAGACATGGGGCAGCGACAATGGAAACAAGGAGTGAAAGGGTATCAGAAAGAGGGTTCAAAGGTTTGTAGGTAAATAATAGGTTATCAGTCTGCAAGCTATTACAAGCCTAGCCAATAACTAGAGGTCATAGTCAAACCCTGTACCTTGTATCTGTGGGACAAAGTAAATGTCTACTGGCAGGATGAAGGTAGCCCAGCAATAGCACCATCAACAGGTCACTCAGGGACATTCAAGGGACCTGAATGAGTTAGCCTCATGGAGCCCCCAGTCATGGAGTAGTGCAGTCTGAGGGCAGCAATCAGGGAAAGATCACCTTGGAAAGACTTGAAATATATAATTCTGGACAATATTTCTGAATGTTTAGATGAAAATAGGACACAGATGAAGGGAGAATAATAGAAGGAGGGTGTAATTTGGTCACTGGGATGTGGATGCTCTTTAAAAGGAGAAAAAGGAAATACTTAATGTAGAAAGAGGGGAGATATAGGTGGTAAAAGCCATTAGTTATTGAAAGAGTGAGAAGGCAAGTGAACCAGATGGCTTGCTCCCTAGATTTTTATAACATGTAATTATTTCTGTTAAGGGAAATTTGGCTAGGGTTTTTAATCATATAGTGGCTAGGCAGGAAATGCCTGAGTCTATGTGTGAGGCAATTGTGACAGCATTATATAAGGGCAAGAGGGAAGAGAAATTCAAGGTAACTATAGGGCAGTTTTGAGTAATGATGACATTTATGGTCTTTACTAGACTCTTAGTTAGGAGACTGGAGCAGTATTTGGCTGATATGATTGGAGAGGAAAAGGTAGAGGTGCAAAAGTTAGATTCCTGGCAAATGATCAGATATTGCTAATAAATTTGTGAAGTGGTTCACTCAGAGGATAGGAAATGAGCAGGGGTAAAGTAATGAACATAAGAAAGGCATTTGACAATGTAAGTTTGGCATGTTGAAATTGAGTGGCTGAGTGAGTTGAAAGTGTTATATAGGAAATCCTGCATGTGTGAATTTTGGTTGATCAGTATAGATCAAGGAAAGTTATGTTATAGATGGGGGTGAAAATAAATATACTCACTTTTTCAGAATCTGTGGTGTGCATTGAGAGTTTGATCTAGGAAAAAGGTTGAAGGTGGAGGGCATTTTCAGGAGTTTGGAAGTATGCAATGTTTTGCAGATGGTTATATGGTTTTGTTGAATAAAATGGAGACCCAGCTGCTAGAAATATTGGACTGTTTAGTAGACTTGGGTGGCATGGCTGAAATTCCATACAAAGAAATCTGTAGTAGTAAATGTTTGAGGAGCAAAGAAAGGACAAACAGGGCTGCCTTAGTTAGAACGAGAGGATGAGTATCTCAGGCTGAAGGAATATGCAACAACTGAGGAAATAAGAGATATAAACTGGAGGGATGAGAAACAGAAAGTTACAGAGATTATGGAGAGGTGGGTGTCCTCCTTAATGGGACACATGGCAGTCATAAGGACTTTGATACTTTCTCTTGTGATTCACACAGGGGGAGGTATGCAAGTGTTAGCTCACAGACTATGATTATTCAGGATATGTGAAAATTGCATGACAGATATGTGGGCAGGGTACAGGGGAAGGATTTCCAGGAAGATGATGGTGCATATTACAAGAAAATATGGGGGATAGGCATGCAAGACTTCATGAGGTATTTGGCAGCAATGAATTTATTACAGAGAGTTAAAGGATATGAAAACTGTGGTTTTAAATGAGGAAATTGAGAAACTGGTGAGATAGGGGGAATAAGTTGGGATGTTTAGTTAAAAGCGCTACAAATGAAGCATTTTTAAAATATCTATAGACAAGAAGCGGGGGTTGAACTGCAGGATCTTCCCTTGTGGTTTTTATGTTTAGAAGGTAGAAATGGGGTGTATAACGGATATTTATAGAAGTGCTAGAAATTAGGGGTAGTAAGGGTGAGAACCATAATGTGCCATGAAAGGTAGAGCTGCTTTCAAGTTTGAGGAAATAAAGCAGGAGGTTTGATTAGGTAAGGGGTACTGGTCATTTTATGGTGGGTTGGTAAAACAAATAAACAGAGGAAAAACTTAAAAATAGCAAAAAATCTGCTTGGAATCTGTGAACAGAATCTGTGCTGAAGTACTATATTAAGAGCCAGGGAACTGAATGTATAACTCTACTTTCTTCATTTATGATACAAAAAAGTAATTGCGGATAACCAGATAATTTTCAGGTTGGAGAAAAAAGGACATCTTTATATTGCAAGCATTTAGACAGAACACCACAAATAGATCGAGGAGGAAAAAGATTTCACTCACAGTCTGATTTATTATCAGAATATCACAAAATGTGTTGAATGCAGTATATTAATTGGCTTTATGTGCCTTTGATATAGAACTTGAACATAGGAACTACAACTTTTATTTAAGGGGTAAAATAAAACATTTCAAAGCTATACTGGAAAAGCACACTCAGACTTTGTCATAGACTGCTGTGAGGAAAATATTAGCTTGTTTTTCTTTATATTGCTTTCTTGCATTTTGCATTACCTTAATGCTTTCTTCTATTTTGTATGCTGTGATGTATTTTTTAAAAATGTATTAATTTTAAAACAAAAAATGTACAAATCCATTTAAAGATAGAACAAAAACATAAATATTTATAGACATCCATAACAAAGTCAAAAATAAAGAACTAAACCACTAAAATTTATCAAGAAAATCACTTAATTTTAACCAAACTCTATATTGAGTAATATTCAAATTTCTTATTTTGACAGTTGATAATTCTTTTTACAGACATTTTAGCTGATACAATGAATTCAGTAAAAGATAGAGTAGTTTCATATTTCCAATTTTTTTGCAACTATTTTTCTTGCTGTAGCAAAAATGGGCCAAATAAGAGGCATCTGCACTCTAGGAACAGAAACTGGAACTGGAGCATTGAATAAGATCAAATAATTAAAAATAATACAATTATCTGTCCACAAAGCTTGGGCAAATTTTCAAAATTCAACCCAGAAAGGAGCTACTATCTTATAACCCAATATCATATGAAACCAGTCTGCATCAGAAACTTCATTGCATCTCAAGCAATTAATCTTTTTAGAGTTATATATTAATTAACTTTATGTGGCGTTAAAAAAGATCTATGAAGAAATTTCCACATATAAACTTTCCAATAAAGAGAAGAAGTAGATGTCCATCTTCATCAGAAAAAAAAACTTCTTGTTAATCTTACTCAAGTAATTCCAAAATAATGAACCTGTGGAAACAAAGTCTTCTCTTATAATTTATAAATTATTGATATACAAGATTTATTATTATTTAAGTCACTATTAATTTTAAAGAAAAACTCAAGTATGTTATGAATATGTTTTGTTATAAATCCAATGAGATTTTAATTTTATCACTAGCATATTATTTTACAAAATTGTATAGTCAACTAATTAGTATTATCTAAACATTGTCTTGCAAGAAGATAATCTGTATTATGTGATTTATTTCCAATTAAGAATTATTGCCAAAAGATTAAATATGTATCTTTATAACCTAGCATTTTGCTTATAGTAAAAGTTTCTAAACATCTTGCATTATTTGATATAGGGAATAATAACAACAATGATTCTTTATATAATTAGAATTCATGAATCTTTTAAAATTAATAAGGATGTAATCAATGAAGGGAGAAGAATAATAGTTTTTCATTTCATTTCAAATAAATCTTTCAAGATCCAATAACATTTATTAATTTCAAATTGAGAGAAAGACTCAACAACATATATATTATTATTAAATTGTCTTTCATGGATGGATTTCCAAATAGATTGGTAAGAGGAATTTAACAATAAAGATATTAAATTAAGAATTATAGATTTTGCAAATAGTTCAATATTTGGAAAACGTACACCACCTCTTTGCCAAGTTTTAACATGCTAATCAAAGGATATTCTTGGTTTATTGGAAAACCATATGAAGTTAAGAAGAATAGAATTTAATTTCTTGAAGATTTGTAGGAGGGAGAAAAATTAACATTTGCAGATAGAAAAGCATTTTTGGTAAGATTATCACTTTTATCAGAGTGAGTCAGTCTGCCATTGTAGAAAAAGTATTTGTTCCAATTAATAGTTAATTTGGTAACAATGTCTAGTAAGTTATTTTAATTCACCACTGTTGAATATTTTACAGTAGCTTTAATAATACCGCCAAGATAATTAATAAGTAAATTATCCCAAATAAAATTATTTTAGTTTTTTTAAATAATTATAAATGTTTTTGTTAATAAGTAAAGTTTCTGTTTTGCCAGGGTTAAACACCATACCTGAGGATTTTTCAAAGTTATTAATAGACTTAATTCAATGTTCAAGTGAAGCTTCAACATTGTCACTCATTATTAATATATCACCTGCACAAACTGAATTTTACAAGCATAACTTTCATCAATTTAAGAAAGGTTCAATAGCTAGAGCAAATAATAGAGGGGGCAAAGGACAATCCTGTTTTGTACCTTTTACATTTTAAAAGAGCTAGAAAGAAAAGTGCCAATTTTAATAAAAGAAAAAGAGTTACTATATAGATTTGCTACAAGATTTATAAATTCTAAAGAAAAATCATATTGTTAAAGCGCTTTAAATAAATAACTCCAACTAACAGAATCAAAACCTTATTTATATCTAAACTTATTATAGTTAATTCCTTTTACTTTGTATTAGCCAAGTCTATTAAGGTTGTACATCTAATTACATTATCCTGAATCTTTCTATGTAATATAAAACCAGTCTGACCATAATTTATTAACCTTGGCATTATAAGGTTCAAATCGACATAAACATTTTTAATCAACATTTAATAATGAAATAGGTTGGTAAGAAGAACATAAATTAGAGTGTTTATTTAGTTTCAAGATGGGGAAATCATGGAATATCTCTAAGAAGGGGGAATGGTTGATATATGTTTAACATGTTCAAAAACTTTTAATAAGATTTGTAAAATATTCTGTGGAATAATTTGTATAACTCTATAATTATGCCATCAAGACCAGGAGCATTGTTTGGTTTAAGATTGTTAATCTGATCTTTTAAGTCTTTAAAATAGGATGATTATTAAATTCTGGATATGTGTTCTTTAGATAATTTAAATCATATATTGTCATTCAAAAATGCATCTCCTTATTATTAAGTTATTCATACTATTTTCCAAAGCATTCCAATATGTATTTTAAGTCAGTCACTTTTTTCTTAGTTCTATCCCCTTGCTTGGAAATTATTTTTTAAAGCGATTAGTATTTTTTCTTAGATCTAATAGTCAAGCTATTTAAGCTCTTTGGATTTATTGAATAAGATTGTAATTTCATTTTTTTCAGATTTATTGATATTCTCTGATGAAGTAAATCAAGATATTTCTGATTTAATATTTTCAACTCAGCATTTGCAGATTTGTCATAGGGTTTTAATTTTGATTTCAATTTATGCATATTAGACTGTAAAGAAATCAACTCTGTGTCCCAGTCTTTTTTCTTACATATATACCAACTTTCAATTCTTCCATATAGATAAGCTTTTAAAGAATCCCAAAGTATAACTTCTGAGACTATGCCATCATTATTAATTTCAATGTATTGATCTAGTTTCCTTTATACACAATTCCTATAAAACCTTTAATTTTTACTATACATGCAGGGATTCTCTGGAAGTAAATCAAATTACTAGGTTTTAATGTTAACACAAAAGAAATATCATTGTGGTCAGATAAAGGGTATGAAGTTATCAATATGTCATCAATTTTGGTAAATAAACTACTAGAAGTAAAAACTTTGCAATGTTAGTCTGAGTGCTAAATGTATTTGAATAATGTGTAAAGTTAAGAGAATTTGTGGATTTAATATCATAAATATCTCATAAATGTAGAGAATTAATAAATTGATCCACGTGTTTAGCTACTGAGGATAACCTAGGAATTCTACCATTAGTTGTATCTTTACTGGAAAGAATACAGTTAAAATCTCCTGCAATAAGCAATTCACCTTTTACATAAAAGGTTATAATAACTAAATATTTCTTTGCAACTTTGGCTCCAATCCCATGTATCCAGTAAGAATTCACAAAAGTATAAAGTTGTTTTGTTAATTTTACTACTGCTAATCCCAGCACGCCTTTTTATCAGAATAGGTATTTAATACTTTAGGCATAGGTAATGACTTTCTTCAAAGAATGAGAGTGGCTCTCCTTTTGACTTAAAATGAAAGCTCACAACAGCTGAATAGTCTTTTAACAGCAATCTATCAACATCTTCAGATAATAAATGTGCTTCTTTTAAGACAATTATGTGAGTTTTATGCAAGTTTAAATATTTATTTAAGCTACTCATCTTCAAGGGATTACTGAGTCCATTAATATTTAATGAGAGACAATTATATGTTGACATTTATAAAAAAAACATTTGTATATAGAGATATAAAATGATTTAGTACAAGGAATAGTAAGCAAATAATAAAAATGTTTGTTATGGACAGATAAAAAAGCTAACTGCAAAATTTCAAACTTGTAAACATTTAAACCCCTTATCATGGAATAAACATTCCCTGATTTGCTGATATGATCAAATGAATCACTCACTAATGTACCCATCCCACCTTCAATAAGGTGAATAGTTGGTACTACTTCTTAGTTATAAAATAGTAATGTTATAAGATAAATAAAGCAGATTCGTCACAGTTAAAGATAAATTACTATACAGTACTAGTCAGTAAAATATGAATATTAATACATTTAACAATATGAACATTGAAATATTAATTAATGGATCATATTACACATTAATAAATATATCAAAAATTACCACAAAAATAATGCTACTCAAATTTTCTCTTCAGTGAAAAAGCCTATTATATAACACCATTTCTTTAATAGAAACAAGAAAAATTTGTATATTAGGTATTCTGGTTATTGAAGTATATGCAAAATGGAAATGCATTAAACTGGCTTACACATATAATACATTAACCTATAAACATCATAGTAAGTTAAACATATCAAAATATAATATAATATATATATCATTAAAACTTATGAGATGCAATGAAAGAAGAGAGATAGTAAGAAACAGAGTATCATGAGTTCATAGATTTATACTAGACTAACTGCCCTTGTGGGTCACTTATTTATTCATTTACTGCATTTGTTTACTGGGAATGTCCACTGGGCCTGAAATGAGCCCTTCAAGCACAGCCAGTCATCCCATATAAGACTCAAACCCTGGTGCCTGTGTCAGTAAGACTAACTGCACTTGCTGACTACTTTAAGCATAGCCAGTTATCTCATGTAAGATTCAAACCCTGCACCTTGTGTCAGTAAAACTAGGTGCCTTGCTGGTCACTTCAAGCAAAGGCAATTACTCCATGCAAGATTCAAACTCTGCACCTTGTGTCGGTAAGGCTAACTGCCCTTGTGGGTCACTTCAAGCATAGCCAATTAACCCATGTAAAATTCAAACTCTCCACCTTGTGTCAGTAAGGCCAATTGCTCTTGTAGGCAACATCAGTCATAGCCAATTTCTCTATGTAAGACTCAAACTCTACACCCTGTGTCTGTATGGTAAATACACCAACCACTATGGCATCTTCCCACCTCAAAATATTAAAAAGTAGAGATGTATTTTAAAATTAAATACATGTGTGTAGAGCGTATTTATATAATTATATAGTTACAAGTATGTGTGTGTGTACCTGTATAAGCATATTCATGATACATATGAGCAATTACATGTAATAAACAAATATATATGTAGATATAAGCATAAAATATAAATCTGTGCATGGATATAAGTACATAAACTTGAGAGTGTATTATACACACATGGCTATGCTTGTGATGTAAGTATGTGTACGTGTGATAGTGTGATGTGTGATTATAACTCTAGGTTAAGACAGAAGAGAATAATATATATATATATATATATATATATATATATATATATATATATATATATATATATATATATATATATATAAACAACAACATTAGTTCTATAACACATAGAGAAGCATATAAAATACAAAAAACATATTATTATTAAGAAATATAGTTGCATATATCAGAGCATTGAAACAAATAAGTTAGGTTAAACAGTCCTAACAGATTTAACATGAAAACTCTGTATAACTACATATATCAAAGTAATATATTATAGGAAGACTGAACAGCTTCAAATGCATGCTGTCACTATTAGCTATGTTCTATCTAAATGCATTAACTTGACAAGAAAATTTAAAGTAAAAGCATTTGCTCACTTCATATTTCCTCTTTACTCAAAACAGCCTTCCTATATTACATAAAAAGTAATCATGCAGCTGTATGAATTGCATTAACATGACATAACAAATTAAAAGAAACAAAAGAACAGTTAGATGAGAATTCCAATTATATTAACAGCAGTTTTATATTTAGTTATATAAAAAACCCTGAATAACTATTTATAACAACTAAGACCTGCTCAAAGAGTCCAAAACGACTGTTCCCAGCTTCCTGTAGCTCATTTGACCATTCTGAAGATTCACGTCCTTGAAGCACAGGTTCAGAGTTCAAGATGCACTTCCTTTATTGCAGGCAGCATTAAGATGGAACCTAAATGGCTGAAAACTGAAGAAAATAGCACAAGGTACTGTAGAAAAAACATTCTTATGAAGGTTAACTTACTCAGGGTGGGAAAATAACATAAAAAAGACATTTATGCTAAAAAGTGGCTCACGATCGTGAGTAGCAGCCTCTAATTAAAAAAAAGCTGTTTAGCCATTTTTAAGTAGAAAAAGCAGTAAAACATAAAATAATACATTACAAAAACTCTAATACACATGTTTTAAATAAAATCAGCACTGAACAGCCAATAAGGAGCTCATCAAAAGGCACACATTGTTCAGAGTAGACCCATCCAAACAAGATACATCAGGATAAAACAAAATAAAAAAACAAGTGAATCCAGACAGCCAATCAGCAATCTAAACCATTCAACACTGCACCTACCACACCCAAGAAGAGAACCACAAAATTATTTATTATTAAAATACAACACAGTTATACATTAATGACACCAGACATTTCCCAGAACAGCAATAGAAGAAGAATATTAAAAGGTAGAAAGAGAGCGACATAACATTTTATCATATACCCCCTCATTATACATAATATAGCATCTAATTAGAGAATAAGCAGAATAAAGTACAAATATAGTAAAATAAATTACTAGAACTAATAAAAGTAATATTAATAAATTATTTTAAATAGCATAACCAGAAAAGACTGGATAAATATAAAATATTTTATTTTACCTTATATTTGCTGAAGGGCTTTAAAAGCTGACAAATTCAAATAAGTGAGAGTAAGTTGTTTAGACACTATATATATATATATATATATATATATATATATATATATATATATATATGTCGAATGCTGACAACTTCAAAGCTTCAAACTTCGAACTTGAAAGTTCGAAGTCTAAAAACATCGAATGCCAACCCCCCCACTCAAAACCCAAAACCAAACAAAAAACGCTCTATGCAGGGGGGCAAGCCCCCCTGCACCCCCACACCCCCCACTACTTAAATATACCAACTCCGAGATTGCGCTACAGTGCAGTAAAGAGAAATCTTCCCTCCCACACTCTATGGCGATCTCCATTATATGAATAGCGAAGGCAAAACAGGCAAGCAAATAAAAACATACCAGTAGAAAAGGATGTCCAACAGCCCCAAGCAAAGTTCTTTAATGTAAGACAGTTTATTGTAAAAAACTCCACACGTTTTCATCACCCTTGTAGAGTAACTTCCTCAGAAGTAACACTTCTGAGGAAGTTACTCTACAAGGGTGACGAAAACTTGTGGAGTTTTTTACAATAAACTGTCTTACGTTAAAGAACTTTGCTTGTGGCTGTTGGACATCCTTTTCTACTGATCTCCATTATATGTTTTGACATTTTTACACTTCGAACTTTCAAGTTCAAAGTTTAGTGCTTCGAAGTTGTCAGCATTTGATATTATGATATAGACCCATATATATATATATATATATATATATATATATATATATATATATATATATATAGGAACACTTTATAATCTCGAAATTCTGAAATACCAAATTTCAGAATCCCAAGATCATAAAGCCAAAATTTCTAAATACCAAAACCCCAGAAGCACGAATTTCAAAATCCTGACGTTCGGAGATGTTGAAGTAGTGCTTCTGGTGTTGCAGTGTTTGAATGGAAGTTCAGGGAAGTATGTATGTTTAAGGATGTTGGTTAGGGGCTTTAGTGTGTGTCAGTGTGTGTTGAGACTGTGGGGAATGTAGGTGTGTGGCGGTGTTTTTGTGTGTTTGTCTGTGTAGTGCAACCCTGGAGTTAGTATATTTAAGTGGGATGTGAGGGGTGCAGGGGGGATTGCCCCCCTGCTTGTATGTAGTGTAGGTTTGTGTGTTTGTGTGTGGGGGAAGGTATGTGGTTGTGTATGCATGTGGTGTCTGATTAGTGTAGGATTCGCAATTTCAAAATTCATGCTTTTGGGATTTTGGTATTTAGAGTTTTTGGCTTTATGGTCTTGAAATTCTGAGATTCTGTATTTCAGGATTTCGGGATTATAAAGTAAATCCATATATTTATATATATATATATATATATATATATATATATATATATATGCGTAAACTGTTTTCTTTTAAGTTTTTAGTACTTTTGTCCTTAGATTACCAACCATTTTTGTTTCACTCTTTAGACTAGTAAGGGACCAGACCATTTCTACAGCTTGATCTAATAGTTTCTTTTTCTTGAGAGAAATCCACAGTATCCTCTAGTGTGTTAAAAGTCTTTTGACCTTCAGGCAAGAAAATCCTAATTTTGGCTGGAAAGATTAGTTGAGCTTTAACGTTGCATTTCTTCAGGTTTTTGTATAAAAGGAATACACGCTTTCCTTTTGGTCATAAATGATGTGGTGTAGTCATTATCAAACCTGATAGTATTTTCCTTTATCTTTATCGATGAATTTGTCCAAGCAGACTTCAGCATCAGGTTCTTATCTTGGCTGGACAAGAATCTGATAATAACAAATCTTGGCACAGGAGGATTTTTTTTTAAAGACAAAGTTGAGAGAGAGACCTATAAACTCTCTCAATACCAAAAGAGAAAGCTCCTGGCAGGTTTAAGGCTTTAGGCAACAAATTGTTTAAAATTGTAACATATTGTCACCTTCCTCCTTTTCTGGAACTCAGTATATCCAAATGTTATTTCTCCTAGATGTACTTTCAGTGTCTTCTGTTTTCTCTATAAGCAAGGTATTTTATTTTAGTAAGAATTCTGTATGATGTTCAGTTTCTGCCATCCTGCCATCTAAGTCACTTACTGCATCTTATGATACCTGTGCAGATTGTTGTTTTAGAATTTTATTCAGCATGTATGTTTGTTTTCTACAATCATAGACTTGTTTTTTGTATGGCTGGGCACAGAGAAACAGCTATTACTTTTTCATGAATACTTAGTTCCATGTCCTTTTTAAAATTTGCTATCAACAACTCTGGTACTAGCCTTGATTTTTTGGATGTGAAGGTTTCAGTGAATATGGATGGGACAGTGAATACGAGTATACTCTTCTTTATAGAACAAGCATGCATCAAAATCATGTTTTTGACAACATTGTTAAGGGACAAAGCATGATAGTATCTCGTCTGAACACAAAACCAGTTGTTTTTTAGAAAGGAATTAACACACTTACAAGATATGTTGGTTGATAGAGGTTATAGGAGGAACAAGGTTTTAACTATCACTAGTGAAGTGAAGGGGCTAAGAGATACAACAGCCAGACCATATTCTTCTGATAGTGCATCTATGGGTGCAACTGTCAAGCATACTGAGGTGAGAAGTCAAGTGGCAAGAGTACCTATTGTTTATGCAAATAATGTGAAACCAGTATTGGATATATATATATATATATATATATATATATATATATATATATATATATATATATATATATGAAGTATTGGTCAATTTTAACAATAGATCCTAGTATCAGAGAGATAGTGGGACTTAAGCCAACCTTTTTGTACAAAAATATGAGGAATATAAAGAGACTTTTGTGCTATCTCAGTATAAGTCATGGTGTGGGACATGGACATCAGATGACTCTGCCATGTGGGAAATGCAATCACTGTCAGTATATAGATTCCACGGGGGCTTTGGAGCATCCAGATTTTTCAAGAACGTACATTTTTAAGACAGGAGGTACATGCCAAACTGAGCATCTGGTTTACCTGGAATCATGCCAGATGTGCCGTGCGTTTTATGTAGGTAAAATGAACAGAATGCTCAGATTCAGGATTAGGCAGCATCTATATGATATACAACATCGAATAACTACAAATGCTTTGGCCAACCATGTCATGGCAATGGATGATTCACATTAGGTTTACATTTTTAATTATAGATAAAACCAGGTTAGATGATATGATGGGTGATATTAGAAACAAAACGGAAGTGAAAGAAACTAGGTGGATAGTCAGACTTAGAGCTGATTTTGGGAGGGGACTTAATGATAAGGTTCCATTAAAACCCATACTTAGATCTAGGAAATTAAGGAGGTGGTATTCATCTGTCTCAAGTAGTACACACATTTGTATGTGTAGTTGTATATGTTTTTAGATTTTATATTTATATGAATTTGTTCTTCATGATATTTTAAGAGTTTATTTTGCATTTATATTATGTGTGTAGTACTGTATTTTTAAGTGCTTAATTGAATGAAGAACTGTCATACACTATTGTAAATAATAAAGTAAAGATATTTACACAGGCAGAAACACTTAGAAGATATGCAGATAAATGTAAAGGAAAAGCAAAAAATAAGCAATTTGCTGATGATACAAAAATGTGTTTTAGAGAAGTGGAAAAGAAACACCATAAAAAAGAAGAAATAGATACATTTTGAAGAAATATGTATGAAGATCCTGTGGAACATAAAAAAATGCTGAATAGATAGAAAAATGCAAAGAAACAGTAAGGAGTTCAAATTTACAGGATAGGGATGAACTAATGGCCAGAGAAATTGAAATAAAATTAATAAAAGCTCCTAAATGGAAAACCTGGGCCCAGATGCAGTACCCATCTTCTGGCTAAAATTATTAACATCTTTACACAAAGATTCAGCCCTGAGTAAGAATTACTTATATGCACATCCTGAACATAACTCAGCCTGGTTAACAACAGGAAAAATGATACTCCTCCCTAACAGTGAACCTGTAAGTCAACCTAAAAACTATAGACCAATAACTTGCCTTCCAACGATGTACAAACTATATACTGGAATTGATGCAAGACAGAGTTTATAGTCATTTAGAGGAAAAGTCAGGTATGGCAATAAAACAAAAAGGGTAAGAAAAGAAAGCCATATGAAACAAAGAATTATTTGCTGCTAAATAAAGTTATTAAAGAGAATTGTAAAAGGGGGAAGAATCTAAGGATGGCATGGATAGACTACAGAAAAGCATTTGACAGCATCCCACATTCATGGATAAAGGAGTGCTCACAAATGTGTAAGATACATCCTATACTAATCAATTACAGTGAGTCAGAAACAGTGGAAAACCACTTTGCAATTAATCCATGACAAAGAGCAAATTATTATCCCATGAATGAAAATTCAAAGGCGAATATCCCAGGGTGATTTTTTTTATCATTGCTGTTGTTTTGGCTTGCCCTTAACCCATTAAGCTGTTTACTTAACAGATTAGGTCTTCATTACAATTTGGCTCCCAGAAAACAACCTTGCTTAAAGACTTCTCATCTACTTTTTGTGGCTAACCTAAAACTATATAGTTCATCTGACGAGGAGTTGAAAACACAAATGCAAGTGGCTACATTTTTCTCAAGTGATATAAGAATGACATTTGCTCTTGATAAGTATGCAAGGGCAATGTTTAAAGCAGGAAAGTTGCAGTAGCAAGAAAATATCAGTCTAGGATATGAATGCGACATAAAATAACCTGAACAAGAAGGAGTGCATAAATATTTGGAAACTGATGAAAGATTGGCAATAAAACATGAACAGATGCAAATAAAAATTTATAAGGAACACTTCATAAGTCTAAAGCTAATACTGAAAACAGCCTTGACATCTAGGAAAAAAGTTGAGGCAATAAATCAATTTGCTGTTCCTTTTCTAGCTTTGTTTTGGTATAATTGACTGAACCCAAAAGGTACCGGATCATTTGGACATAATAATAATAATAATAAAAATGCTTCAAATTTATCAGAGGGTATATAAAACACAGCCTATACCAAGATTATATATTTTATGCTCTGAAGGAGGTATGGGCATCTGTGATGCCCGTGCCCTGGCCTAGCAATCGAGGAGCCTCAATCCCCACTACTAACACCAGAGATGGCATCTCATATAGGAGGAAAGGATAACAAATACACACAGTAAAGTGCAATTTTATTATCCAATTGGTAGTATAACTAAACAGTCAAGGCTTATTAGAGTGACTAGGTACAGGATCCTTATATACATGCAATGTACTCTTAGAGCTTAACTTATCTCTATGCAAAACAGCTGCAGTTGAAAGGTTTTAAAATATTTAATAATAAATACTAAAAACACAAGATAATACTTTCTACTGCACAGTGCTAGTCAAGAGTTCAGAGATCACAAAGAAATACTTAAAATAATTCAGTAGTACAGTTCTGACATCACAGAAAACACTTAGTCTAATCGTTCTAGTTTCCATTTCTAAAAGAAAACACAAGTCTAAGATAACTTACATATGAGCAAGACAGTGCTGTGAGTTGGATGGTCAAGACAAAAATGCTTAATGCCTTCTGATTCTCTCTGTTTAAATTGCCACTTTCAGTCCTGATTCCCATTTCATCATTTCACACTTTCCTGGGCTTCCAGGGCTGACAGATACTACATACTTGTTATCTTGTACCTGCAGGAAACTACATCAATTAAAGAAATTCCACATGTAAACTCTAGTAATTATTCCTTAAGTTAAACAATAGGTAGGATGCTTCACTCCAGACTCATCTAATCCAAATTCTAACTTCAAAGGGACAAGCATGAAATTATTTCATCTTCAAA
The DNA here is from genome assembly GCF_019279795.1 of Protopterus annectens. Classification (NCBI taxonomy): domain Eukaryota; kingdom Metazoa; phylum Chordata; order Ceratodontiformes; family Protopteridae; genus Protopterus; species Protopterus annectens. Next base: position 1,092,171,304 of record NC_056728.1, read on the forward strand.
GGTCAGACAAGAAATGCTTGACTTAGCTTTCTTTACAGCAGAGGGCAATGTTGCTACATTTTTTTAATTTCAACATTGCACAGCATATTCTTTCATTTAAGAAAACAAACCTGTATTTCAACATTTCACAATATTTTCTTTCAATTAAGAAAACAAGTCTGTAGTTCAACATTCATATTAACAATTGATAGAATTATCTGCACAATTCTATCTGGCTAGGCTGGCAGCCTTCTCACCCCCCCCCCGGAGAACTCAAGCTAGTTTTTCAAGTGATCCTTGAGAAACGCTGCTTGAGAGGGTCAGGTATATCTGAGTATACCTACCCCATTCCCTATCTTGAGAGCCAATCTGCATTGGAATTGCTACTCCCCCTGCAGTGCTACACTGACATATCATATGCTCCATCTTAGCAACTTGGCATTTTGCTGGCTGGCTCTGTTTAACCATGTTAGGGGGTTGTGATATGTCATAACAATGAATTTCCTTCCATACAGATAAGGCTGAAGTTTCTGCAGTGCCCACACTATGGCTAGACATTCCTTCTCTACAGCTGCATAGTATTCCTCCCTGTGTTGGAGCCTATGACTGAGATAAACCACTGGGTGCTCTTCCCTCTCTGAAGAAATCTGGCAAAGTACAGCCCCCACCCCATGGTTTGAAGCATCCACTTGTACAACAAATTATTTGTTGTAATCTGGCCTGGCTAACACAGGGGGTTCTTCCAAAGCTTTTTTAAGCTTCTGGAATGCCTGCTCACATGCTAAGGTCCACACTACCTTATCTGGCCTGTTCTCCCCTTGTCAGGTCTGTGAGGGGAGCAGCTATGGTACTATATTGGGGACAAACTTTCTGTAGGAATGGCTGTAGAAGGCAATATCATCTAGGGAAGCAAGGGCAAACCCTCCTGCTCCTGCTAGGATGTGATCTACCAGCCTCTGGAAAGTTGCTGGGGCATTCTTCATCCCAAAGGGCATCTTTGTGAACGCATACAAGCCAAAAAGAGTCACAAAGGCTGACTTCTCTCTAGCACTGAGAGTCAAGGCACCTGCCAGTAACCCTTGGTAAGATCAATGGTTGTAAGATACTTAGCCCCATCCAGCTGCTTTAGGGCCTCATCTGTCCTAGGCATGGGGTAAGTATCCGATTCTGTGTGACTAATTTCCTGTAGTCCACACAGAACCTGGTGCCGCCATCCATCTTTGGCACCAGCACCACTGGGGTGGCCCAGGGACTGTTGGACTCTTGAATCACCTCTAGTTCCAACATCTCCTGTACCTCCTCCCTCAGAGTCTGTTTGACTCTCTCAGGCACTCTATAAGGGCCTGCCTAATAGGCCTTTGGGGTCCTGTATCCACTTGGTGCTGCACCAGGTGGGTGCACCCTGGTACATGCCAAACTGAGCATCTGGTTTACTTGGAATCATGCCGTGTGTTTTATGTAGGTTAAATGAACAGAATACTCAGATTCAGGATTAGGCAGCATCTATATGATATACAACATCGAATAACTACAAATGCTTTGGCCAATCATGTCATGGCAATGGATGATTCACATTAGGTTTACATTTTTAATTATAGATAAAACCAGGTTAGATGATAGGATGGGTGATATTAGAAACAAAACGGAAGTGAAAGAAACTAGGTGGATAGTCAGACTTATAGCTGATTTTGGGAGGGGACTTAATGATAAGGTTCCATTAAAACCCATACTTAGATCTAGGAAATTAAGGAGGTGGTATTCATCTGTCTCAAGTAGTACATACATTTGTATGTGTAGTTGTATATGTTTTTAGATTTTATATTTATATGAATTTGTTCTTCATGATTTTTTAAGAGTTTATTTTGCATTTATATTATGTGTGTAGTACTGTATTTTTAAGTGCTTAATTGAATGTAATTAATTATGATAGGTCACATGGTAAGCTTTTAATGATTAAATTAGATAGCTTTAGTCTTATAGAATTGTCTGATGAAGCAGTAGTAAATATTGTGAAAGTGTTTGTGTTTTGTTTAAAATAAATTGGTGACTCTGGAGAACTGCCAACTGCCTTAGCTCGACTTTTATTTTTTTATTTTTTTGGTAAAAATCATAAAAACTTGATTTTTCTTCCAAAAATAAAACAAATATCATTTATAAGACTTAAATAATGTAAGATTGTAAGTTTTTGATGAGTTTGTATAAGATAACCCTGTCAGAAAAATATAAAAGAGAGCAGAGCAAACACTTTGTACTGCTAGCAGTTCACCATCTTGACCATGCCCCCTATTGTGACGTATTTTCATTACACAGTGTTTTAATTGCATTCTATTTTCTGTTGCATATTTAAACTATGAAAGAAACCAAAGCTATGTCTCTTGTAAATTACACAGAAATTAGATCAGGTAGCTTAACGTTAATCATCTGTGAAATGAGGGAGGAGCTAGGAACTAAACCTTGTATTTCAGGAGTAAATTAATACATTTCAAGGCTTTACTGGAAAATGTTCACTCAGATTTTGCTATGGACTGCTGTGAGGGAAAGTTAAGTTTATTTTTCCTGATATTGCTTTTTTGTGTTTTGTATTGATGTATCGCTTTCTTCCATTTTACACATTGTTATATATTTTCATTACACCCTGCTTTAATTGCATTCTGTTTTTTGTTGTATATTTAAAGAAAGGAAAAAAAGCTGTGCATCTTGTGAGTCACATGCAAATTAGATTTCCCACACCCTCCCACCCAGGAATTTTTTTGTGTTCTTAAACTCTCTGTCTTTCTAGCTGACTGCATCTTATGCTAACTGACCAACTAATTCCTTCTTTCTCCTCTTTCATTGGCTCTTGTCAGTAGGCACAAAATTATGATTTTTGTGAAGTCACTCAACCCTTAAGGTATTTAAATGTATTTACTCTGCTATTGTATTCCATACAGCCAGAATACTAAGTGTCCACCACCCATTCAGTCTATCTTACACTTTTACAATTAGTGGCTCTCCCCTTAGACTGGTAAAGCTTGAGTTATCCCCGTCTCACCCATTGTTTTTCAACTTGGGCAGCTGCAGTGATGCAGTGTTAGAGTTGTCACCTCACAGCAAGAGGTTCTCTGGTTCAATTCTCAGCTGGGGTGCCTTCTATGCAGAGTCTGCATGTCCTCCTTGTGCTTGTGTGAGTTTCCTCTGGGTACTTGGGTTTTCTGCCATACTCCAGAGACATGCAACAGGTGAATTAGAAACTCTAAATTGGCCCTAGGAGTGAGTGTGTGTGTGAGTGAGTGGAGCAGATGAACAGCCGCAACAGGGCTAGGTGTAAACGATGATTGTCACTGTTGAAGTAACACCATGACCTTTTGTGCAAAAATAGGAAAAGGGGTTGAGGATGGATGGATGGTTTTCCATCTTACTTTTAAAATATACAGCATCTATTGCAAGACCACCAATCACTGGAGAAGCCGCATTCCACTTTAGTGCTTCTGTTTTCACTTCTTGTGAGAGAAGGAGCACAGGGACATTATTTCCTAGAGACTGCTGATCACCAGAAAGCCTGACAGCTGCTTCATAGAAGCCAGCTTGGAATTTGGGTTACAGTTATGTTCCTAGTAAGAGAGGGAGCAGAAGATCATTGACTCCTGACTATCTCTGATTAGGCAACAACTATCTATCTGGGGGCTTCATGACAGGCCTCATTGCTATTTAAGACATTTACCAGGAAAAAGCTACAAGTCTACAGTCCCCTTGCATCACCTGGGACTAGACTGTTGATCACCAAAGAGCCTGTGGTCTGCTTCTCATTTTGGGATTGGTGCTACTGTTTTGCTTATGATGAGAGAAAAAGCAAAGAGGGATTGTATTCCAGTAGTGTGAACCTGTGGAGAGAACAGCACTACCAGTAGTCAGGAAGTAGCAATCAAGTGAGTCTTCTCTTTTCATCATTCCTGACAAAGTTACACGATACAAAAAAAAAATAAGAAAAGAAAGAGGGAAGTAGAAAAGATTGTTAGTAATTTAGAAATTAAAGAAGTACAAACTGAAGTTATGGGTTACCTGCAAAGTGAAAGGTTTACTGTAGTAAAACCAGCTCAGGTAATGTCACAACATGATGGAACAATGAGTTCCAAGACTAAGGAGAAACAAATGAAACAGGAAGCACCTGATGACTTGCCACATGATGATACTCTGGAGCCTTCTGTAGGAAACCAGTATGAAAGTTCAGTTGGATTTGCACAGCAAGCAAAGGAGTAGGAAACAGTGACAACCCTTGACACATACAGTGTTGTGGAGTGATGGACCAGTGGGTTCCCATGTAAAGGAGCAGCAGATGGTGCAGTGTGCAATTGGGGAGGATGTGTTATGGAAAGACTTTCTGGAACTTTCTGTAGAATGCATGCAGAAAACAGAGAACAAAGAATGTGCTCTCACTTTAGAAGAAAATAATTTAAGAGAAGAATTGCTTGATTTAACAGAGATTGCTAGGCATATTAAGATCAATGAAAGAAACAGATTACAGAAATTAAATAAGACCCAGAAAGAAGTCTGATAAAACAGATGAACACAGTAATCAAGACTAATAACAGAAATTCATGTGATATAATAGAAGTAACTAGGACATATTAATGTGCAGCTAAATTAAAAACAGATAGTCTTAACACAAAAACATAGAACAATAAGGGAAAAGAAAAGAAGAAATAGCATGTCATTATGGAAGCACCAAGTTAACAAAAATATAAAGCAATTAAGACAAGAAGTGTAACTGTTGGAAGTATATAGATGAGGGAACAGGTCGACAAAAAACTTGGAAAGATAGATGTGGTAAAATTGACATACAGTATCAGAACAAATGAAGAACTGTCATACACTATTGTAAATAATAAAGTAAAGATATTTACACAGGCAGAAACACTTAGAAGATATGCAGATAAATGTAAAGGAAAAGCAAAAAATAAGCAATTTGCTGATGATACAAAAATGTTTTTTTAGAGAAGTGGAAAAGAAACACCATAAAAAAGAAGAAATAGATACATTTTGAAGAAATATGTACGAAGATCCTGTGGAACATAACAAAAACGCTGAATAGATAGAAAAATGCAAAGAAACAGTAAGGAGTTCAAATTTACAGGATAGGGATGAACTAATGGCCAGAGAAATTGAAATAAAATTAAGAAAAGCTCCTAAATGGAAAACCTGGGCCCAGATGCAGTACCTATCTTCTGGCTAAAATTATTAACATCTTTACACAAAGATTCAGCCCTGAGTAAGAATTACTTATATGCACATCCTGAACATAAATCAGCCTGGTTAACAACAGGAAAAATGATACTCCTCCCTAACAGTGAACCTGTAAGTCAACCTAAAAACTATAGACCAATAACTTGCCTTCCAATGATGTACAAACTATATACTGGAATTGATGCAAGACAGAGTTTATAGTCGTTTAGAGGAAAAGTCAAGTATGGCAATAGATCAAAAAGGGTAAGAAAAGAAAGCCATATGAAACAAAGAATTATTTGCTGCTAAATAAAGTTATTAAAGAGAATTGTAAAAGGGGGAAGAATTTAAGGATGGCATGGATAGATTACAGAAAAGCATTTGACAGCATCCCACATTCATTGATAAAGGAGTGCTCACAAATGTGTAAGATACATCCTACATTGATCAATTACAGTGAGTCAGAAACAGTGGCAAACCACTCTGCAATTAATCCATGACAAAGAGCAAATTATTATCCCATGAATGAAAATTCAAAGGCGAATATCCCAGGGTGATTTTTTTATCATTGCTGTTGTTTTGGCTTGCCCTTAACCCATTAAGCTGTTTACTTAACAGATTAGATCTTCATTACAATTTGGCTCCCAGAAAACAACCTTGCTTAAAGACTTCTCATCTACTTTTTGTGGCTAACCTAAAACTATATAGTTCATCTGACGAGAAGTTGAAAACACAAATGCAAGTGGCTAAATTTTTCTCAGGTGATATAAGAATGACATTTGCTCTTGATAAGTATGCAAGGGCAATGTTTAAAGCAGGAAAGTTGCAGTAGCAAGAAAATATCAGTCTAGGGTATGAATGCAACATAAAATAACCTGAACAGGAAGGAGTGCATAAATATTTGGAAACTGATGAAAGATTGGCAATAAAACATGAACAGATGCAAATAAATATTTATAAGGAACACTTCATAAGACTAATGCTAATACTGAAAACAGCCTTGACATCTAGGAAAAAAGTCGAGGCAATAAACCAATTTGCTGTTCCTTTTCTAGCTTTGTTTTGGTATAATTGACTGGACCCAAAAGATACTGGATCATTTGGACATAATAATAATAATAAACATGCTTCAAATTTATCAGAGGGTATATAAAACACAGCCTATACCAAGATTATATATTTCATGCTCTGAAGGAGGTATGGGCATCTGTGATGCCCGTGCCCTGGCCTAGCAATCGAGGAGCCTCAATCCCCACTACTAACACCAGAGAGGGTGTCTCATATAGGAGGAATGGATAACAAATACACAAAGTAAAGTGCAATTTTATTATCCAATTGGTAGTATAACTAAACAGTCAAGGCTTATTAGAGTGACTAGGTACAGGATCCTTATATACATGCAATGTACTCTTAGAGCTTAACTTATCTCTATGCAAAACAGCTGCAGTTGAAAGGTTTTAAAATATTAATAATAAATACTAAAAACACAAGATAATACTTTCTACTGCACAGTGCTAGTAAAGAGTTCAGAGATCACAAAGAAATACTTAAAATAATTCAGTAGTACAGTTCTGACATCACAGAAAACACTTAGTCTAATCGTTCTAGTTTCTATTTCTAAAAGAAAACACAAGTCTAAGATAACTTACATATGAGCAAGACAGTGCTGTGAGTTGGATAGTCAAGACAAAAATGCTTAATGCCTTCTGATTCTCTCTGTTTAAATTGTCACTTTCAGTCCTGATTCCCATTTCATCATTTCACACTTTCCTGGGCTTCCAGGGCTGAGAGATACTACATACTTGCTATCTTGTACCTGCAGAAAACTACATCAATTAAAGACATTCCACATGTAAACTCTAGTAATTATTCCTTAAGTTAAACAATAGGTAGGATGCTTCACTCCAGACTCATCGAATCCAAATTCTAACTTCAAAGGGACCAGCATGAAATAATTTCAACTTCAAAGGTCAGACAAGAAATGCTTGACTTAGCTTTCTTTACAGCAGAGGACAATGTTGCTATATTTTTTTAATTTCAACATTGCACAGCATATTCTTTCATTTAAGAAAACAAACCTGTATTTCAACATTTCACAATATTTTCTTTCAATTAAGAAAACAAGTCTGTAGTTCAACATTCATTTTAACAATTGATAGAATTATCTGCACAATTCTATCTGGCTAGGCTGGCAGCCTTCTCACCCCCCCCCCGGAGAACTCAAGCTAGTTTTTCAAGTGATCCTTGAGAAACGCTGCTTGAGAGGGTCAGGTCTATCTGAGTATACCTACCCCATTCCCTATATTGAGAGCCCATCTGCATTGGATTTGCTACTCCCCCTGCGGTGCTGCACTGACATATCATATGCTCCATCTTAGCAACTTGGCATTTTGCTGGCTGGCTCTGTTTAACCATGTTAGGGGGTTGTGATCTGTCATAACAGTGAATATCCTTCCATACAGATAAGGCTGAAGTTTCTGCAGTACCCACACTATGGCTAGACATTCCTTCTCTACAGCTGCATAGTATTCCTCCCTGTGTTGGAGCCTATGACTGAGATAAACCACTGGGTGCTCTTCCCTCTCTGAAGAAATCTGGCAAAGTACAGCCCCCACCCCATGGTTTGAAGCATCCACTTGCACAACAAATTATTTGTTGTAATCTAGCCTGGCTAACACAGGGGGTCCTCCCAAAGCTTTTTTAAGCTTCTGGAATGCCTGCTCACATGCTAGGGTCCACACTACCTTATCTGGCCAGTTTCCCCTTGTCAGGTCTGTGAGGGGAGCAGCTATGGTACTATATTGGGGACAAACGTTCTGTAGGAATGGCTGTAGAAGGCAATATCATCTAGGGAAGCAAGGGCAAACCCTCCTGCTCCTGCTAGGATATGATCTACCAGCCTCTGGAAAGTTGCTGGGGCATTCTTCATCCCAAAGGCCATCTTTGTGAACTCATACAAGCCAAAAAGAGTCACAAAGGCTGACTTCTCTCTAGCACTGAGAGTCAAGGGCACCTGCCAGTAACCCTTGGTAAGATCAATGGTTGTAAGATACTTAGCCCCATCCAGCTGCTTTAGGGCCTCATCTGTCCTAGGCATGGGGTAAGTATCCGACTCTGTGTGACTAATTTCCTGTAGTCCACACAGAACCTGGTGCCGCCATCCATCTTTGGCACCAGCACCACTGGGGAGGCCCAGGGACTGTTGGACTCTTGAATCACCCCTAGTTCCAACATCTCCTGTACCTCCTCCCTCAGAGTCTGTTTGACTCTCTCAGGCACTCTATAAGGGCCTGCCTAATAGGCTTTTGGGGTCCTGTATCCACCTGGTGCTGCACCAGGTGGGTGCACCCTGGTTTCCCAGTGAACATGTCTCCAAATTCCTGAAACACTGCATAGAGTTCTCGAACCTGGGTAGGAAATAGCTGCTGGGACATTGCTACCCCTTCCACTGATTGTCAGCCAAAGCCTCACCAAGGAGATCATTCCCCAGATCTCCCTCAGACTCCTCCTGCAATCTACTGCGAATGCTCAGCACAAGGGCCTCCCTATTATGGTAAGGTTTCATCATGTAAACATGGTACAATTTGTGCCCCTGCCATCTGCCTAGCAATTCCACCATGTAGTTAAAATCACTTACCTTTCTTACCACCTTATAGGGACCCTTCCAAGCTGCTTGCAGCTTGTTGTGTCTGACAGAAATGAGAACCATTACCTGCTGCCCCACAGCATACTCGCTAACTCGAGCATTCCTGTCATACCACATCTTTTTCTGTTGTTGGGCTTCTGCCAGGTTCTCCTGGGCCAATCCCATGAGTTCCCTGAGTCTTGTCCTGAGGTTTAGGACTTATGCCACAACAGACTCCTTGTGAGACTCGCACTCACCTTCCCACTCATCTCGAGTTAAATCTAGAGATCCCCTCACCCTATGCCCATACAGCAACTCAAATGGTGAAAAACCTGTGGATTCCTGGGGAACTTCTCTGTAAGCAAACAACAGATGGGGCAAATATTTGTCCCACTTCCTCTTAAACTGATCTGCAAATGCCCATCACATGGACTTGATTGTAGAGTTTAACCTCTCAACAAGACCATTAGTCTGGTGATAGTATGGGGTGGTCTTCATGTGCTTCACCCCACAGGACTTCCACAGACAAGGCAGCAGTTCTGACATGAAATTGGCACCTCTGTCAGTCAGTATTTCTTTTGGGAAACCTACTCTGCTGACATTTCACAGCATATTCTTTCATTTAAGAAAACAAGCCTGTATTTCAACATTTCACAATATTTTCTTTCAGTTAAGAAAACAAGTCTGTAGTTCAACATTCAGATTTACAATTGATAGAATTATGTGCACAATTCTATCTGGCTAGGCTGGCAGCCTTCACAGCATCCTCAAAAGTGATTACAGGTATAGATCTGCATTCATGGGACTCCATACATATCTGCTGACCTCATCAGTTCCAAACATAGTGAAAGTTTTAAAATTTGAGGAGAGGAAGTCTAAGTGATCTCTATGTTTAGGTTAGCAGAAATGTATCAGTGTCAATTGGGAATGGAAATCAAACCAGAAGTAGACAATCAGATAGCAACAGAATGTGCCAAAAACAAAAGAAGGAGAAGATGAGAAGGAAAGAAATGTGGAAAAGCCATAAATATAGTGGCAAGTATAGAGATATCATGGAACAACCTGATGTTGATCAGGATTTGAAGCAGGAATAATTAAGGAGATGTGAGTTGAAACCAAAGGATGAAAGGTTAATAATGGCAGCCCAGGATAGTGGACTATGTATACATTGGTTTACAAAATTCATTGAACATGTAGGAGAAACAGACAAATGTGGGTTCTGTAAAAAAGAACTGTAAACAGTTGGACACCTTGTTGCTGGGTGTGATACACTCCTGACAAAGGGCTTGTACACTGAAAGGTATGATATTTTGGCAAGACTTTTGCAATGGGCATTTTGCAAACACTTTAATATAGAAGTAGCTGAGAAGCATTGTAAACATGAGCCACAAAGCATTATAGAGAATGATGAAGTGTACATCACATAAGATCACCCAGTGTCAACAGTTCAAAAAAACAGATGCAAGAAAAGCAGATATAGTAGTCCACTAAAAAAAGACAAATGTAGTATTGATCATTGATCATTGAGATTGCAACACCCAGTGATTACAGTGTCTCACATAGAGTAAATATCAGGATTTGCAGGCAGAAATGGGAGCAATGTGGAAGACAGATACCCAGACAATTTCAATAGTAGTAGCAGCAACGGATCTAATAAAAAATAATATATTGTTGTATTTAGATATGCTTCTAATACATGTAACTTAGTATAAATTATAGAAGGAGTCAGTTCTAGGCATGGGTGCTGTGAAGAACACTTTTGGCTAACAACAGAGACTGAAACAATACTAATTTCATGAACTTTAATTATACCCTGACTTAGGAATGGGTCCACTCTTATCATTGTATTAGAAACACAAAAAAATTGGCAAAATTAAACAGCCAGAAAATATAGCAAACCTACTGGCTGACAAATTCAGATCTAATTTTACCCCTCTGTTCCTCACAGCCAAATAAAACTCCCCCAACTATCTCTAGCAAACAAGTCCTCAGTGCTCTCTCTCTAAGGCTAAGAATACTGGGTTCATGGACCCCAACAATATCAAAGACTGGCTTCTAAATAACATGAAACAGGACCTATCAGTCCATCTGGAATTGCTATTCATCTGTAGCCTCCAAACAGGCTTCATGCTTCATGAATAGAGAACAGCAACAGTCATCCCGATGCACAAAGGTGGGCCATCTGCAGACCCTGGAAACTACTGACCCATAATCTCCCTAGTCTGATATGCAGTCATGGAAAAACTTATCATGGAAATTACCAGTAATTATATAGGAAACCTCCAGACTCTGGATCCATCCCAATTTAGTTTTGTTAAGGGCAGGTCATGCCTACTCAGCATTGTGGGCTTCTTTGATGAGAAGGTAACCAAATCAATGGAAGGGAGCAAAACAGTTCACACTACCTAAGTTAAACTTGCCACGACATTTGACACAATAACCCACTTGGGTATTGTTGACAAAATTCAAGAGATTAGATACAAACCCTTATGCCACCTAGTGCATAGCTAGCTGGTTCACAGACAGATTCAAAGAAGTTAGAAGTGGGAGTCCACCTCTAAAAGACCCACTTCTTTAAAGTCAAGGCCAACATCAAGGGTCTCTAGCTGACCAAAATCACTGGCAATTCCAAATTAGAAGCGGTTATATAATTCCCACAGACATTAATGTTTTTCAAGAAGGGCTGACACAGACAAATAATTGGTGTCACAGCCATGGACTAACACTAAATGCCAAGAAATGCATAATAGTATCCTTTCAGAAGTCAGACACTCCTGGTAGCTACCATATTGACAACACACCAGTAAGACTTGACCCAGCAGTCATGGACTTGGGGACACATACAGACAGTAATCCAGTCTTTGACCATCATGTGTCTATGGTAGTGAATAAATAATTTTGTATTACATAACTTATAAACAAAGGTATAACATCTGGGTCCAAGGACATCATTGTTCTACTCTATTTGCCACTCATCAGAACTATCATTGAGTACAATGGACCATATGGTAGGTACCTAACTGGGCACATCCAACAACTGTAATACCCACAGAGGTTCCTTACTACAAGAATTCAGGGTGTAAATAACATGTCCTGTGTAGACCACCTGAAAGCCCTGTCCCTGCATTCTGTCTCCTACAGGCTGTTGAGGGGAGATCTATGCCTGGCATACAAGGTATCTTCGGCCCCCATCCTAATGGGCCTCCTGCATATCTGCAAAACAAACAACACCAGAATTATCTGTTCTAAAGACTTAACCCTTGTCTGTGATATAAATAGGACCTGCTCGAGAGACAGGTATGTATCCCAGAGCCTATCCCTTATTGGGAACAGGCTCCCCATCCCTGTGAAGCAGAGTTCCTCCCTAACCCAATTCAGGAGTAACTTGGACAACTGGATAAGCAAATGGAAATTAAAACTTAGTTTGACACCTATGTCTTTAAATGACACAGGCATCCTGTAAATGGTTCATCTCCACAGCCCTTTCTTGTAAATGTTTAATCTCCTAAGCCCCTATTACATTAGCAAGGGTACCAGAACTTGTCAGAGATTTAGGATGCATGGCTAGGCTTAAAAGGACCTCAGTGGTCTTTAGTCTAGTATATACTAATGAAACTATTAACCAAATTATGCAGAATACTCTAAGGATAATTCAAGCTACAGTTATTTACATAATGGTAACATTTAATTAATTTAAGAAGACATTGGACAGGTATAAAATGGTAAGGAGAAGACTGGAATGGATCAGCGGTAGAATGCTGAATGCACTTAAAGAGCAGATTAGAGAGGTTTATTGTCTCCTTCTGGCATGTGAAATATTATCCAAAACTAGGAAGCTGCAAGGGCCTGAACCAACAAGTGAAAACACGTCTCCACCAAATACAAAAAAACAACAGGCACTGTAGAGGTGTAATGCAAAACAACTTCCAATATAGCTAAGGGATCCGCAGGATAAAAAAGTTTAATCAAAGAATAAAATAATCCACAAAAAATAATAAAACATTAAATGCTTAACAAGATCACTGTGTTTTTCATCCCTGCTTGGGACTTCTTCAGATATTCATTAGCTCTCGCCCACTTTGTACTCAATATATAACATCCTGTTAATTCAAAATAATTACCTGTAAATAAATAATGTCCAACAATCAAATTGTTGGTCAGGAGCTGCTCTCTTATTTAAAGTACAACAAATAATATTAAACTTTCGTTCAACATTTTTATCTATACTAATTTGACTGTAAGCTAGACCTACACGCCAATTGCATAGCTATATGTTGAGATATATTTGTGAATAACTAAACAATAAGTAAATTACCTAAAGAATGTATTAAAATAGTGCTTGTAAAATTGTACTTATAAAATTATAAAATTATAAAAATTAGACAAAATTATAAAAATATATATTTCCAGTGCCTCTAGGGGACAATTCTATACATCATGGCTTAAAACCTATATTACACATATAAAATACTGTACATAGATAATGTTTGTAAATATGATAATAAATAAATATTCGCACTAAAACTACTTCTAAAACCCATTCAAAATAAATATAAATCAAATGCACTAAAATAAATGAATAAAATAATATCATGTCCAAAAACGTTCATAAACTTCTACATTTTCTTACAATCTACCAGACCTGAGTTTTAAAACTGGAACCAGGGAGATATTCCCCCAGATGTACTATTCCTTTATGCAGGATTAGCTTAGTCCTGCACGGAGGCGGCCATTTAGGAGCAGGACAGCAGCACGTCATGCATAGTAATGAGGCTTGCTGCCTGAGCTCCTAATCTTACATGGAGCATGCAAGAGTGCAGGGGGCATGTCTGAGAGCAGAGCTCTCAGAATATACATGCCCTCGCAATGAAGAAAAGTAGAAAGGGATAAGAAATGAGTGAGACAGCTCATAGGTGTCCACATATCCCCACCGACAGTCCCCCTCATGTACAACTGCAAAAGCATACAGAAATAAAATGAACAAACCCGTGTTTTTTTTTTTAAATCTGATTAAAGCTAACCATATGTGTGCAGGTGTGCCCATTGCTTAGCTACAGTTAATGCAGCTTAAATGGAAGATATATGCAAATGAAGCAGCATAGCAATAGTGTAATGGGCAGTGCATTCACCTTACGAGCAGAAATTCCCCGTTCGAGTCCCACTGCAGCCCATACCATTTTTCATGGCAAAGCACATTATGACTAATATTTTTGTTGGATAACCCACTAAATAGCATATATTTATGAACTGGAGTATTGCAGTAAATGCACATGTGAGGTGTCAGTGTCATAATGTATAAAGCACTAGTAAGCAGGTTTAAGCACCAATAAGCAGTAGTAAGCATATTTAAGCTCTAGTAAGTGAGCTTATGCCTGTTTGCATGGGGGTAAGCAATGCGCTCCCAGGTTAAGCAATTATGAAGCTAACTCTCTGTAAGCATATGTAACCAGAGGTTAGCATTGCTTACCCTCGCACCAAGCCGTGCAAACCCACTTAGAAATGCTCAAAAGTGCCTTAATCACTCTTTATCCAACGGCTCCTGTTCTGTCCATCAACAAAATAAGCAGCCATGCAGGTCTCGAAGCCAGGACTCTATACACCACAGTCACAGTAGTTAACCACCAAGCCATCAAATAAGTACAGACGAATGTGGTATCAGCAAACAAGTCCTCACCATAGTAAAACCAAACTGAACCTGTGAAAGGAATCAGTATACAGACATATGTGCCTTAACCCACTACATAACATAAATATGTGAACTGGAGTAAAGCAGTAAGCCCAGAAGTCAGGTGTTATTGTAATAGAGTTTTGAAGTCCCCAATAAATCACAAGGACCCCATACAGTGTATGTATACATGAATCATGGATACCAGGCATACATATAAGGTGTAATGAATAATAACTCAATGCCAAAAAGGAATTATACTGCAGAGTCTAATGTAAGCAACACTAAGCATTGTACAGGCCAGCTTAGGAGGTGTAAGCAATGTGTAGGCCAGCTAACTCAATGTTCCCAGTGTTATACCCCTTTAAACAATGCCAGCCCTAGGTAAGCAGGTTTGCCCACAGCCTAGCCTTTTCAAAACTGGCCAATCACAGAAAAGTGCGAGAAATTGGCCCTACTTAAACCCAAGAGGTGGGAATACATCTCATAACTGGTTGCAGCTTCCCGTTGCAGGCACAATGGCAGTAAGGGGAGAAGGTGTGCACTTTCCAGTGCAGCACTGGTGCATCCAGGAGTCCTGAATCATGGCAGTAATCCTTGTCAAAGACCATAATCAGAGACTGCTGCAGGGCAAGTACCAGGGCTCCCAATATAAGGTGGAGGCCTGGGACTGTCTCACCTGTGACCTCACCAGTACCACTGGCATACCCCAAACTGGTGAGCAGGTCAGGCATCATTATGCCAACCTGAAGCGGCATAAGGGGGACCTCTTGGACCAGTGGATCCAAGAGGCTAGAGTGGCAGGGGATGTTCTAGTTGTGTGTAAGTATCATCCCATTATGTGTGTAATGCTTGCCAGCTCAAGTATATCATGGATAAGTATGGCTAAATATTCCTCTTATGTCCCCCACAACTGCAATGGAGTGGGCCGCGAACCAGGAGGCTCACATCAGTCGCCTGGTGAGGTTGCTACGCGAGGCAGGTCAGTAATACTCATGCATTTACTGTCATAGGAAATAAAACTAACAGTAGTAGTAAATCAATTGCCTGTTTAAAACCTGTATTGTTCAAGACAAGTACTGCATACATTGGAGAATATGTCAGGATGAGTCTCATACAGTATGTATATAAATAAAAGCATAACAGCCTGACAATAAAGGTCTAACTGCTGGACTGCATGTGTATACTCTGGTATCATATGGTAATGTAGATTTGCAATCATGTAATAGTACTGTTGTATTAATTACTGTTACTCACACCGTGCACCATAAATTGAATGTGTATGAATGCCTGTATATGACTGGTGTAATCCCCAGAGGCCATTTGGCACAACTGAGAGACACATAGACAGAAAACAGGGAATATGCAGACAACAAAACCCAAATAGCACATGCAAATGAGATGTGAACTGTTGCTTTGTTTAGCACACACAGCCATGGTTCAAATCCTGCCAGTGGTAGTAGTCTGCATACAAAATCATACCCCACAACTGTACAGATATGTCCAGAATGTCCAGTAAAGTGGCCCATATCTGTTGCCTATCAACCTGTCCCCCTGGGAAATCAGTGGGATGACCCCAGACGTATAGTCGGCAAACAGGAAATACAACTGATTGACACACATCTATGAGAACAAAGCTGGCACACTAGCAACTCCCCAAAACCTTATGAGACTAAGAAGACACATATGTCTCATTAACACCCCAACTTGTCAAACTGTGGCCAGAGTGTGTACAGTAATAGAGTGAGATGTATGTGCATAATAGTAATGTGGAATCTGGTATTGTGTGTGGGAACATTCAGGTAGTGCTAACAAACATTTCTCCCACAGGTCTGCCAGATACCAACACTGCGCCAAGAAATACAAGAATGATACCCTGTACTGGTACTGTTTACATTGGTATTGTATGTCATTGCAACTGATGCAGTTGCTCTGAATAATGAGGTATTACACATCACTGTCGCCCACACTGTCCTACAAAATATTACTTTCTAGGAGATCTGTATAAGAGTGTTGTAATACAAGGTCAGAATGCAGAAGCACAGGGGATTAATAAGACAGAAAGCAGATAGGAGATATACAGCAATGTCTATATAGCAGACACAACTGTGATGGACAGTGTTTAAGTTGTAGTAGACACAGCCATGGTCTGAATCCTGTGAGTGGATGTAGGCTGCATACAGAATCATACTCCACAACTGTACAGATGAGGCAAGAATGTCCAGTATATGGGCCCATATCTGCTGCCTGTACCCCTGTCCCCCTGGCAAGTCTGTGGGATGATCCCAGATGATTAGCCAGCAAACAGGGAATACAAGTGATTGTCAAACATCTATGAGAACAAACCTGTCACTGTAGCAACCCCCAAAACTGTTAAGAGAGTAATATCTCAAGTATGTCCTATCTACACTCCCATGTTGTCAAGCTGTGACCAGAGTGTGTACAGTAACAGAGTGAGATGTATGTGCATAATACTAATGTGTAATCTGGAAGTTTGTGTGGCAACAGTCAGGTAGTGCTTACAAACATTGCTCCCACAGGTACACTGGATACAAACACTGCTGAGAAATAAAGACCATTATAACCTGTACTTGTACTGCTCACTCTGGTATTGTAGGGAATTGTGAGTGTTGCACTTTCTCTGAATAATAAAGTATCACTGATCACTGTTACACACACTGTGCTACATAATATAACCATGTAGGAAAGCATGTAGATGTGTATCAGGTCACTAAAGGTGGAGGAGGGCAATATTCTAGATATATCCCGGCACACCAGCATGTGGTCAACACATGACCAGAGACTGTGCAGAAAGAGTTGGATAGCTACGCACACAACATCAACCCGGAATCTGGGAGTATGTGTAGAAACAGTTAGTTAGTGTTAACAAACATTCCCTCCACAGGTAAACCAGGTAAGAGGTATATACTGCAGGTAACACCAATTCATGTGTAATAATGACAGCCATATCACTGTCCAAACTAAGGCTATAGGGTAGTGTAGTAAGACTTGTAAGGTACAGATAACAGCACTGACCAGGAAAGTAATGTGGACTACAGGAATATACTAGTTGTTAATTGACATCTCCCCCCCCACCATATCTCCCAACAATAATCAACATACCCACCCCAACTGGTATGTAATGACACCTATGTTCTGATAATGTCCAAATGTTTGATAAATATTTTAATTGTTCCCATGCATGTGCCATATTGAATTATTCCAACATTGGTGGCATGGTGTCATCAATGTACCTGCATGCTGTTCTTATTACCACTGTGGTCCCATATATGCATGTGCTCTGTTTGCTATGCAACTGTTCCATGTCTGGTGTCTGGGTTAATGGGAATATCTATGCATGCTGTTATACCTAACCCTGGATTGTGTTGACTATTACTAACCCACATATGATGATGAAATCTAAACACTATAGCATGCTTGGGAAGGCCGGTCTCAGCGGACCCATCTGTCCCACCTCAGCTGGCCATGGCACCGGGCACCAGCATGTCTGGGGCCCAACCCGGGACCTCCCTGTCCGATGGTCCTGCACCACCTTCAGGTGGAACCGCTTCAAGGGATGGGGCTCACCCCCCCATCCTGGGAGAAGGCATGGACAGGCACCTGTCACCCATCGCCAGGTCAGGGTCATGGTGTGCACAGAGAGATTAACTAGCAGCTTGGTGATCTCCTACTCCAGCTAGAGGGCCGCATGTCACAACTAGAGTGTTAGTCTGGCTCTGTGACTCAGCCCCCAGCACAGCCACCATTGGGGCTGGGAAGGTGCAGTGGTGACTGCCCATGGGTGGAACTTCAGTCTCACTGTTTCCACTAGGGGACTCATGGGCATCCGATTTCCCAACACCCCTCCCCATCAAGGTGTTTATCCCCCACATGTGTCATATACCGCTCCTGTATGCATCTTGTTTGTCTTGTCTGTTAACCTACCCAACCTACCTCCCCAAATATACCTACTACCTCTCGCCAACATCCCATTCTCACCTGAAAAAAAAAAGGGCAGTCTTTTCCCCCAAAAAAATCATGCCCCATTCATAGCTGTCCATTTTGCACATGTGTCCACTGGACACATGTAATCTGGTCTAATTGGCATCACAACTTATTATTGTTGTCCTAACCCCCGCCCAGAGATTTGAGTGTCCAAATCTACTTCCAAATTCAGTGTATATGCACAGCTGTTGCTGTAGAAGAAATGGGCAGCTAGACCTTCCCTACACCCTTCCTGCACATCCCTGGCTAGAATCCCTACTGTCTTTCCCTCTTTGTGCCCCTTTTTTCACCACTTTCCTATCAACCCCTTTTCCTTTTCTTTTAAATAAGTTAGCACAGGGGTAAATGGGAGTAAGCACTTTTAAGCAGCAGTAAGTGGGTTTAAGCCTGTTTGCATGGAGGTAAGCAATGCTTACATTGGTTAAGCAATTTAGAAGCTAACCGAGTATAAGAAACTATAACCAGAAGTTAGCAGTGCTTACCTTCACGCAAACCCGCTTACAACTGCTCAAAAGTGCCTTAATCACTCTTTATCCAATGGTCCTTTTTCTGCCCAGCAACAAAATAAACAGCCTCTGCAAGGTTCGAACCCAGTACCCTGCACACCATAGACAAAGTGATTTGCCACTAAGCCATGTCAGATGTACATAACGCTGATGTATTCATAAACATATCATCCAGTCTAGTTATTCAACAGTACAGAGAATGTATTCCAGCACATAGATGTATGTGTGTGTGTAAATATATTAATATCTAAACAGATACAACATATCTATATATAAGTATACCTACATCTATAGATATATATGTCTACAGCTGTATGTGTATATATATATTTATATATATATATATATATATATATATATATATATATATATATATATATATATATATATACATATATATATATATTTATATATATATATATATATATATATATATATATATATATATATATATATATGTATATATATATATATATATATATATATATATATATATATATGGACATACTTATATTTATGTAAGCAGATATATATATCTATATAGGTATATATGGACATACATCTGTAGAGAATGGGAAAATAACTAAAGCATATATGTCCACATGCACCGTTAATCCAGGTGAGAGACCCCAAACAATATACGTCTTGTACAAATAGGTATACGCCCCACAGCCAAACACGTCCACCCTGCAATACACTACCAAGTGTTGCAAATCCCATAACCAGGACCTGACATGACATGGGCACAATATGTTAACAGTACTACATCCCACCTGTATGATGTCAGGCTGGTATTGGTAACATACCATGCAGTACAGTCTGGCTCCCATAGGAAATGTGCAATATGGAAGCTTTCAACATCCTTAGGAAACATATATTCAGACACATACATGCAGATACATATATATATATATATATATATATATATATATATATGTATAGATAGATATATATGTGACTACAGATACACACACAGAGATATGTACAGTAAGATACATATGTAGCAGGTGCACAAAAAATGGAACAGCCACTATGCCTACAGTTAACACCTTAACAACTGGACACTGTATGAGCCACCCATACAACACACAATTGTTGTCTGCAACATATAGCTACAGAGAAGTCATAGGATATAACACCATGCACAGGCTTGCATAAATGGAAAACCTTTATTTGTGTACTATTACAGTTGTATATGCCATGCCATGTAGCTGTTCAGACACTGACATCCATATAAACAGAGTAATGGAACTGTGAAACAATTATACTAATACAGTAGTCTGGAATGGTTTACACATGTTGCTGTCCAGGCCGAGGCCTTCAAATAGTACAATAGTAAAGACAGAATGGGCCACAGGATACCAAACAATCAACAGTAAGTAAAGCAGATGTATAGTTCAGCAGCATCTATCTACACTCTGTACACAATCCCTAGGGTGTAAAGATCTCATTTGACACAATGGGATGTATCTGTTACATAATAAGGCATAACTGACACCATCACCAGCATCAGTACATCTGGCAAGTAACTGGACATGACATCTCACTAGATACATACACTAAGCTGCTAGGCATGTAACAAAGCACTGTGGAGGCTACAGGCAGATTGACTCAACACTGGCTTACATTTCCTTTTGGGAATGCATGTACCTGCATATATAGCAGGCTCTACAGACATGTCACAGCACAGAGTACAATACATCAGTGTAAAAGTGCATAACCACAGCCAGTTTGAACACAGCCACAGCCACATATGGTACAATAGTGTTATATTACGGTATATGGACAATTTGTTCAACACCATCCTCATATGTGCCACTCACATACTAACCCTACATATACTGGGCCACTACACAGTGTGGTCTGATGCCTGTCTGTGGTATGGGACATGTATGTGTATAGCCCTACAAACATGTAAGCCGATAGGGTAACATACAGTGGAGCAGCATATAACATCAGATAGAACAGGGCCAAGAATAATGATATCTACCACAGTCTGTACACAGGCCAACATACATATTATCAATACACACACTGTCAACATTCACCTTACATACACAGACCTCAGTACTGTACACACAACCACAGAATGTCCAGGTGATGTCATCAGATATAACCCCAACTATACATAACATGTGTAGCAGTCTGATATCTCACTGGCTTGTTATCAGTTATGATGTCACTAATTATGGTGTACAGCACTTATGCACCTCTTACTGTATGACATATGTGCAAAGGTTCCAAGAAGACAGCGATACCAAATCTAATGCAGTATACCACAAACCACTTGACAAGACAGTTTAATGAAGCGCTTTTCGTCACCTTATTAAGGTGACTTCTTCAGATTACATTAAATAGGCAACACATAGCCTTTAAATAGTAGAAAATAGTCACATGATCCCACTTAAATAGTGCAAGGATTCAACAAAAAATAGTACCTTATTGAAGCTATAAAATATCTTGTAAAATTTAAAATAAACAAAAGTTCTGATGTTACATTTGTTGTACTGCCAACTAGTCCAACATGTAAAAACAACTAATAAAGACTTTATAAGAATAATATGCAAATATTTGTAAAACATCTTATAAAACATCTTATAGAACATCTTATCCACCTGTAAAACAATAATAAAGAAATTTAAACTTATATAAATCAAAAATAAAACTATAAAACTTTATTAGTTGTTTTTACATGTTGGACTAGTTGGCAGTACAACAAATGTAACATCACAACTTTTGTTTATTTTAAATTTTACAAGATATTTTATAGCTTCAATAAGGTACTATTTTTTGTTGAATCCTTGCACTATTTAAGTGGGATCATGTGACTATTTTCTACTATTTAAAGGCTATGTGTTGCCTATTTAATGTAATCTGAAGAAGTCACCTTAATAAGGTGACGAAACGTGCTTCATTAAACTGTCTTGTCAAGTGGTTTGTGGTATACTGCATTAGATTTGGTATCGCTGTCTTCTTGGAGCCTGTGTGTTACTTCTTGTAGTTTAAACAGTATTTGAGTTTTGTTCATATGTGCAAAAGTTGACAGAGTTGTGGCTGGAAGCACATACACAGGGCCAATATTGACATGTTGCTGTGATAACCTCATACATTTACTGTTGTAACAAGGTTTGTGGCAACATACGTCTTATGAGGGATATGAAGTCAGTAACTCTCACGGCTGTCACCCTCTACAGACTGCAATCCTCACACTACCTTCTGCAGTCCACAGATAGGTGCTCTGTGGGTAACACATGAAACAAAAGGCACCACACGCTGCCCAGTCTGCAGATGACCCTACAGATGGGGTTCCCTCATAAACATAGCACTGACATGGCAGTTATTAAAACATGTAGGACAGCCATATCCACACACACCCTGTTAAACCAACATTACTCCAAATGCAGTATAGCAGCACTTACAGTCTGTAGTCAGGTCAGGCACATCCCCCTCCTGTGTGTTGCCCTGTTTCCACAGTGTATGTTGTTATAGGTAAATCCCCAATCCATCTGACATGCTGTTTGCCAAACAACAGAACAAGTCCCTGCTCACAGTGAATGAAAAGGCCCAATGCCAACATGATGTTCCTAGATATTGGAGTGTGTTTCCATGCAATTGGCAATGGGAATGTTACCACAGCTGTTCCACATGCAATCAGCTAGAGGAGGGCTACAATTCGTGCAGTGGCTATCAGCTGATCATGAGGATTAGTTAAAATACACATGCTGCTGACTAAGCAAAGCAGGTGAAGGTCTCCACATCCACCAGAGAGGGAGTGAGACAGGCAGACAGAGGCAAAGTAAAGTCAGGGAGGGGTGGGAGAGTAAAACGTAAACATGTTTGTGTCACACACCTACCAGCACAGGGTATCAAACCCCTGACAACTATGTTGTGCTATCACATTTCTATGCAGTTATCAGATGCGCCACATAGGTTACATGTTGAGGAGCCCTCAAACCATATATGTGATGGTGAGTGGCATCTGCAACAGGGATATGGTAGCTATACGGTAAGTGTAGTACACATGCCTGTCAGCATGAACAGGTACCAGTATCAACACAGCTACACTCTCACAGGGATGCACACACATTGACACACATGGCAGGGCCAGGAATACAACTCATCACTAGTGAGATTGCCACAATACATTACTGTGCAGGTATCACATGCACCACAGGGGTCATACAGAGGTTATATGGATAAAGGGTATGTGGAGGTGTCTGACATTGGAAAGCATGCTTCAGTATGCCAATGGGGGTTGTAGTGAGTGTTAATGTGATCATACGCATCATACAACACACACACACACACACACACACACACACACACACACACACACACACACACACACACACACACACAGTGCCAGTACTGACATGCATGGGTGCATTGCTTCACTGGTGTGTAGTGGTCGACTGTGCCAGACAGCTATACAAGGCTAGGTGATGGGTATACCTTGGCATCAGCCCACATGACAATGGTCTGCATTATGGTTCAGGGGTGTAGTTTCTGGATTTGCCCACACAGGTGGGTATTGTATTCACCATCCAGTCACCTGGGTGACTATTGTGTGAGGCCAATGCTGTGCATTGCTACGCATGTATGTGTTCCTTAGTCCATGACATGGATGTCTGGGATGTGAACACCTCCCACATGCACGCACAGTGATATGTGGAACTGTACCTGGCCCTGGGGTGTCTGGCCCATGTTGTGTACACAGATTATCATCAGATGTGCCAGTCCTGGCCTCATGTGGTGGGAAATGGTAATGGACAACAGGTTTAGCCTGCACCTACATTGATAGCATGATACCGGCATTCCCTGGTGTCAGTGGCATCTGTTAATACAGGGCATGTTTTCAGGCACGGTATGTCCTTTGTGGGTCACACGTGATGGCACCAAAGGTGTTGCAGGTGTCCAGTGGGGAACATGGGGAAGGTGCACTGTTGGCATGTACATGCTTATTGGACAGATGGACAGAGTGCCATGCCCTCTGTAGCCCACTGCAATCTCACCATGGTTACTATCAGTGGGCAATATGCAGGGTACTACCAATATAGCGGCTGTTGCCTAGGCAAGTATGTGTGTGTGTGTGTGTGTGTGTGTGTGTGTGTGTGTGTGTGTGTGTGTGCGCGTGTGTATGAGACATGGGTTGAGAGTGTCCTCTAGGTAATACTAGGGTTGCTAACTTTGTTTGCCTGGCCTTGATGTCACATGTAGGGGTATGGATTTGCACCTCAGCCTCTTGGCTATTATCCCTGTACAGTGGACATTGTGATATATACTAGGGCCACCATATAATAAATCTGCAAAATCCGCTGCACATTGAGCCCAGTTGTTACACACTCACAACCACCTCCACACAGGATATGAGTTACAAACACACACACACACACACACACACACACACACACACACACACACACACACACACACACACACACACACACACACACACACACACACCTGTCATGTCTGGGAGTAGAACTCCTACCTATCTAGTTTATTACACTACAGCACTACGCAGTTATAGGTTGCACCATGGAGATTACTGGAGTACTCCTTCCCCAAAGGTGTATTCACACTGAATGACATCAGCAGGATTGCCAAAATAGAGCATTTGAATTGTAGTGAGTGTGGCTAGGCTAAAATGCATTGCTCCCTACACAGACATTGAAACCCACACCAAACATCCACAACCGACATGTGTGGGAATAGAAGCCCTACCAGAGTTCTATATCACACTACAGCATAATGCTGTTATAGGACACACCATGGGGATTACTGGAGTACTCCTCAAAGGTGTATTTCACAATGAATGACATAAGCAGGATTGTCAAAGTAGGGCATTTAAAGTGTAGTGAGTGTGGCTAGGCTAAAATGCATTGCTCCCTACACAGGCACACACACACACACACGCACACACGCACACACACACACACACACACACACACACACACACACACACACACACACACACACACACACACACACACACACACACAGAGTTGCCATGTCTGAGATTAGAAATCCTACGTAACTAGTTCATCACACTACAGCAGTAGACAGTTATAGGACTTGCCATGGAGATTACTGGGCTACACCTTTCCAAAACATGTATTTGACAGTGTATGACATCAGCAGCCTTGACAAATTAGGGCAATTTCATTGTAGTGAGTGTGACTAGCATAAAAAGCTTTGCCCTCTACACAGATGGTGACACACACACACAGTTGCCATGTCTGGGATTAAAACTCCTACCTAACTAGTTTATCACACTACAGCAGTACACAGTTATAGGATGTGCCACAAAGATTACTGGGCTACAGTTTTCCGAAAGGTATATTTCACAGTGTATGACATCAGCAGGCTTGACAAAGTAGGATATTTGAATAGTAGTGAGTGTGACTAGCCTAAAAATCATTGCTCTCTACACAGACAGAGACACACACACACACACATACACACACACACACACACACACACACACACACACACACATACACACACTTGCCATGTCTGGGATTAGAACTCCTACCTAATTAGTTTATCACACTATAGCTATATGCAGTTATAGGAAGTGTCATGGAGATTACTGAGCTACAACTCTCTCAAAGGTGTATTTCACAGTGGATAAACTCAGCAGGCTTGTCATAGTAGGGCTATGGAGAGGGCAGTGTGTGCGCATGGGCCATAACCCATTCATCTAGAGGTTGACACACCACATGCGGGCACACACAGGGTCATATTTCACAGGTACATGTATACAGCTGCAAGATGACTACTTCCTTGTACAGTCATGTTGCATAGCTAGCGCTTGCACCACATAGTCTGTAATGCTGACAGATACCGGTGGCTAGTATCTACAATGAGTGACATCTGAACTTCATGTGGTTGTGGCCATTTGGCTGTGTGCTGGGTGGGAAAGGCCTGGTTGGCTCCTTGTTACAGTCACCCTCTTCCACACATCTATGTACATCTACCTTTGGCTTATTATAGTGTGTTGTCCTTAGATGTATGTCTATATTCCTATCCACTGTGTGTGTGCAAAGCATGAGTGGTGCATACTGAGGAGTGTTTGCACTAACACCTGCGACTGCCAGATATGTCTGGTCCACTGGTGCTTGCAGACATGGCCTTCATTTGTTTAACTGTGTGGGCATGCCCAGTATGACCTTTCAGTATGTTGTTGACTGACATTGCCTTCATTTCTCTAAGTGTGTGAGCATGCCCAGTATGCTTGTCTGTATTGAATGTGTGGATCGAGTCAAGGTAGTTTGTACTGCAGTGCAGACCTTTGTGTTGTACACCTACAGGTAGCATACTGTTTCTGCAGGGTATCCG
This sequence comes from Protopterus annectens, assembly GCF_019279795.1. NCBI lineage: Eukaryota > Metazoa > Chordata > Ceratodontiformes > Protopteridae > Protopterus > Protopterus annectens. Next base: position 1,092,197,624 of record NC_056728.1, read on the forward strand.
TCAATCATTTGGCAATATGGGGACAAACTGTGCAGGGGATAGTGTGTACTATAGGTGATTGTGTCTGTGCTACTTCAGTTGTGTGGTACTGCTGTTAACAGAGATATTCAGACATGTACTGTTATACACAGTGATGTTTTCTGTCCTCATGTACTGTCAGGTGGACATTCTTGCTCACAGTGATGTCTTGGGGGACAAGGGTGACTGTGGCTTTGTCCAGTATTGTGGGCAGACACCTACATATTCATGGTAAGGGATGCCATTCTAGAGGGGGAGCTGCAGACACTTGGTGCTGGGTTTGTGTATCTGGTTCAGCACCTTGGTACAGTACTGGCAGAGGATCCCATACTTGTTTACCCATCAGCATGACAGTTGGCTTATCTTGCTGTGGCAATGCCTCACAGCTGTACAGATTTGCACAGGTCATCCAGGGTCAGGGGCCATGGGTCAGGACATTTACCCTATTGTGGTGTACGGGCAGGTGAGTATCCACCCATGTATGTGTTTGCAGCCAGGGATAGTGTGTGCACACAGCTTGGTGTCAGACCTTGCACATTCCATGCTGCCCATGCTCTCACTCCACCTCTGTTATTCTAACATCTTCCGTACATTATGCATACATTCTCTGATACTTTCCCTAAGGGTATCACCCCATCACAGGTATGTGTGTTAGTGTTGCACCACAGTTCATGGAGTGGGACATGGTGGAGGGGGAGGCACACCTGACTGTTACTACATTTCTATATAGGATGGGGGCACACATGACTATTTCTACATTTCTACACATAATTGGGGGGGAACAACTGACTGTTACTACATTTCTATGTAGGATGGAGGGGCACACCTGACTACTTCTACATTTCTACACAGGATTGGGGGGCACACCTGGCTGTTATTACATTACTGCATAGGATGGGGGGAGCACACCTGACACTTGTACACATTTGCTATGACTGTACTGGTATGTCAGGTACTCCATTTCATTCTGTATTCTAACCTATCATGCTGACTAGAGGCATATCAGTGTACTACAGATTGTAGCTTTGATTTACCTACATGTTACTTTCTAACTTCCTACCCTTCAGAACTAACGTCCCACTGCCAGACCTGCTGTACTCTGTCTGTGTAGGCTAGGGGGTATGTTACCCATAGGCATCATTCAGAGGCCATAGCACAGCCTTTTTTTTTGTTTGTCTACACCTGTCCTGCTGGCTGTGACTGTTGTTGCGTATGTAAACCCCCATGACTGGCATGAGTGAGTCACTTACCTTGTGGGTGTAGCAGTATTGAGGGTGGTGTTGCAGGGCTGCCTATATCAGATGCACATAGTACACTCCCTACACATGGTTGAGCACAGGCAGTGTCATGTTTGGCATCCCTTTTACTGTTTGTGAGAGTTGAGAGAGATGTTATTCCCTGGGTCCCTCCTGTGTCAGTTTATGTGCTATGCTTTGCCACTTTGCCAAAGCCAGGGCATACTGGGCATGCCTCCTTCTGCCTACTGGGGCAGGCTCAGGTTGTTCCTCCTCTGAGTCACTCTGTGCCTGTGTAGGCCTTGGCAATGGTGGGTGGCTGTGTGGCCCTGCCTCCTACTGTTCATGCTGCAGCTGTTTCCGTAGGATCATATTGTGTAGCATGGCACATACAATGACAATTTGGGTACATGTAGCTGGTGAGTACTGCAAGGCTCCACCGGATGTGTCCAGGCACTGGAACCATGACCTGAGCATCCCAAACACATGCTCTACTATAATTCTAGTCTGTGCGTGTGCCTCATTATGGAGTTCTTGTTTGGGTATGTGTGCATTTCTGATGGGTGACATCAGCCAGTGTGTATCCAGCATCCCCCACTAGGTGACTGTGAGAGATGTCCCCATTGGCAAATCTCTGGTACAGCAGTGTCAGATGCCAGATGTGAGAATCATGATAGCTTCCAGGGCAGCCAGCACACACATTCATTATTATGCCCTAGGCATCGCACACGACCTGGCAGTTGATGGAGGGGAAGCCCTTGTGGTTGATGTAGACCATACTCCACTCACCGGGTGGTGCTTTGATGCATATGTGCATGCAGTCTATAGCACCCACTACCTCAGACCTCAGAGTATTCTGCTATTTGGTGGAAGAGTTGCATATTGCTGGCCAAAACCTCATGGGTGTTGGAAAAATATATGTGCTCACCGACATGTGCTGACATGGCATCCAGGAACAGGTGGAGTACCCTGGATGCTGATGGCTGTGAGATCCCCATCATATCCCCAGCTGGCCTTTGGAAGGTACCTGTAGCTAGTATTCTTAGGCCTACACATACCTTGGTATTGGGTCTATATTAGAACATCAACTTTTTAAAACATTGAATGTTCTAATATCGACCTCTATTCAGCGAACGCTGACATCGAACATGCAGAACAGCAAATTTTTTTCCAGGGGAAAAATTTGCTGTTCCGACACACATACACACAACACAAACAGACCAAACAAACAGCAATCAACACACATACAGCTAAAATCCTACATTTAATCCTACACTAAACTGTACACACCACTAGCTATCCACTTACCTTAACCCAAACCCTAACCCTAAGGTCCGTCACAATCGCACACTCACCTCACTCGCACCCTAACACTAAGTCACCTACCCCACCATAACCCTCACATCCACACAATCGTACACTTTCCTGACCTGTGCCCTAACCCTAACTCACCTACCCCGTGCCCTAACCCTCACATCCACACAATCGCACACTTACCTGATCCCGACTCGTAATTTTCCACCACAGTGCTGAACATAGCAAAGACACAGGAATGGCCAACCAAATTCCTTCCCTGGGAAGAAATTCGGTGTGCCACACCTTCACTATTTTCAGCGTTCACTGAATAGGGGTCGATATTAGAACATTTGAAGTTGTGAAACTTCGATGTTCTAATATAGACCCCTTGGTATCCAATGGGATGGGTTCCCCTCTGTTAGTTCTGTGTGTCAGGCATGGCCAGCACAGCTCAACAATTTGCTGTAGGAGGTCCCTGTCCACCCTATAGCGCTCCACTATCTCCAGCTCATGTAGCCCCTGGTAGGTTACCCTTGGTCTGTACACTCTTCTCTGTCTCCTCACTAAGGGTTGTTTGACAGCATTTACATGCTCACCACCCTCAGCCTTTTCCACAAGTTGTTGTATGATAACTATTTCAGCCTGTGAAGAGTGGGTAAAGGTAGATGAATGCTGCCAGCCTAGCCAGATAGAATTTTGTAGATAATTCTGTCATTTATAAATATGAATGTAAACTACAGGCTTATTGTCTTAAATATAGAGAAATAGTGTTACCTGCAGAACTGAAAAAAATGTGACAACAGCACACTCTACTGACCAAAGTAAAGCATGTTGTGACCCTTTGCTGTAGACAGTGGTACTGAAGGGTCTAGATGAAGGAATTATTGCTATTGTTTTAACCAAGAGTTAAATTGCTAGATTTAAACATGCAAATGTATTTTTATTGCTCTGCTTCCTGACCAGCAGCAAGATAACAAAAGGAGATGTTAAGAACGTAAATGCAGTTTCTGTTAGCCTGGGAACCCAAGGAAGTGTGCATAATGATGTATTGTGTAGCCTGGGAACCCCAGGAAAGTGTGAAGAATGATGTAATATGAATCAGAACTGCAATTTCAATTTAAACAGAGAGAACCAGAGATTATTAAACATTTTTGTCTTGACCATCCGGCTCACAGCATTGTCTTGCTCTTATGTAAGTTGTCCTAGACTTGTGTTTTCTTTTAGAAATAGCTAGAATCTATAAAGATTAGACTAAGTGTTTTCTGTGACATCAGAACTGCACTACTGAATTATTTGAAGTATTTCTCTGTGATCTCTGACTCTTGACTAGCACTGTGTAGTAAGAAGTATTGTCTTGTGTTTTTATTATTTATTATTAAATATTTTAAAACCTTTCAACTGTGGCTGTTTTGTGTAGACATAATTTAAGCTCTAGAGTACATTGCATAAGCCTTGGCTGTTAAGTTATACTACCAATTGGATAATAAAATTGCACAGTAATAGTTGGACACCCTTTTAAGGGCCTTTGAGTAGCTGATACATATTACCTGGGTGGTGGCGGTGATTTCTACTGTATAGTCTGGGTAATAGGGGCACAGCTGGAGAATCTGTGCCAGCCTTTCCCAGGAGTGTAACTCAAAGTGTGTGTGTGTGTGTGTGTGTCTGTCAGCTACTTGGGCAGGGACATGAAACACTGGTTGGACAGAGAGGGTGCAGGAGATTTTAGCTTGCCCAGCTGGCTGAGATCTGGCCCTATAGCTGTGCCAATGGGGAGTCTTATTGGGGACCTGGGGAGCAAGGGAGTGACCAGCCCCATACTGACTGTGATCTCTGTGTGCTCTTAAGGGAAATTGCACTTTACTGTGTGTATTGGTTATCCTTTCCTCCTATATGAGACACCCCTCACTGGTGTTAGTGGTGAGGATTGAGGCTCCTTGATTGCTGGGTCAGGGCACTGGCCATGATGTCTTCTGCCTGCCATTGATTTTCATGGCAGAATAGTGATTTTAGTTAGAATGCTTATTTTAGGTTTATTTTATTATTTTCTCCCCGATCCCGTTTATGTGCCACTGCCCTATGCTTAAACAGCCGAGATCGGCTAAAAAAATAAAAGTTGATTTTTTTTATTTTGTAAGCTGTTTGCAATGCCAATGGCCTTTTACTTGGCCATTGGCATGCTTCCTGAGTGATACGCAGCCTTTATTTGGAGCTGTCATGGCTCCGTTTTGGATTTTGCAGAAATTTACTCGGTTACTAACCGAGTACATTTCTGCAGATTACACAAGTCCTGCATGGCCAGTTTGAAGCTTCCTGGATTGCAATTTCACCTCATTTGCATGGATTTCTCCTGCAAATGGGGTGATTTGCATAGAGGGGCTAAGTCTGTGCAGGACTAGTGCAGGAGTGCTCATGCACACCCCTGCAGGCTGTTCCTGGATCGCACAGCAGACATATTGCCTGCTAGAGCTCCTGCACTAATCCTACATGCTGTGCAAGGCATGCAGAATTCGGGGGATTCTCTTTTAACCCTGGGTATTTATTGGCTTCCACGATGACTTACCAATAAATCTCCTGATATTGTAACTTAGTCTCCCATTCTCCTCCTCTAGCATCTTGGTGGATTTCTTCCAACACAAAAACTATAAGACTAGCCTCCCTACATTTTAAAGTGTGCTCATGTAAAGCATTTGTTATGTCTTTTTCTGAATGTCATAAAGGTGTTCATAAATTCTGTTTTTAGTGCCTTTTCTGTCTTTCCCACATAAAACGCTATGCAGTTTTTACACTGTACCAAATATACAGTCCCTTACCGTTATGGTTAGTGTACCTTAGTAGCTTGAATATATCTCTCTCTACACTGTACTGTGTATGTATGTATATATATATACATATATATATATATATATATATATATACTTTTTGAATTACTGATATAGGGGCATTGGGTGCAGCTTCTACTTTTGTAGGTGCCTTTTCTACTTCTTATATTCTTTTCTTCTCCCTTATATTGATTCCTTTCTAAGTAGTTCTTAATATTTCAAATCCTTCTGAATGAGAATTTTAGCGGTTGTTTAAAATCCTGTCTAGGTCAGAAAAATTAGCAAACATACTCTAGTTTTTGGAAATAATATTTTTAATAGCGTTCCCCACTTTATTAAAATTCATAGTGAATGTCCCCTTGTACATTTCACTATTTCCTCTATCCTTTCAATGTTAATACCCTTGTAAATATAAAGTAAAGGCAGGGAGAAAAGATAGGTATAGTCCCCTTTTAGGCAAGGTGGTCACTTGCTTAAAACAAGGGTATTAAAATTGAAAAGATGGAGGAAAATAGTGAAATGAACAGGTGGGCATTCACAATGAATTGTAATAAAGAGGCGGGCATTATTAAAAATATGGAGTATGTTTGCTAATTTTTCTGACCTGGACAGGATTTTTAAACAACCACTTAAATACTCATTCATAAGGCATTGGAATATTAAGAACTACTTAGGGAGGATCAATATAAAGGAGAAGAAAAGAATATAAGGAGAAAAGCCACCTACAACTATGGAAGCTGCACCCAATGCCTCTAGATTAGTAATTCAGGAAAAAAAAAGAATATATATATATATATATATATATATATATATATATATATATATATAGATAGATAGATCTATACACACTTAGTAGAGAGAGATATATTCAAGCTACTAGGTACACTAATTGTAACAGTAAGGGAGTGGTATATTTAGTACAGTGTAAAACCTGTGTAGCTCTTTATGTGGGAAAGTCAGAAATGGTGCTAAAAAGTGAATTTATGCACATGATAACATTTGAGAATAAAGGCATGATTTGTATACACACACTTTAAAATGTAGGGAAGCTAGTATTGTACTTTTTGTGTTGGAAGAAATCCTGCAAGATGTTAGAGAAGGATAATGGGAGACTAAGTTAGAATACCAGGAGATCTATTGGCAGGTCATCTTGGAAGCCAATAAATAGCCAGCGTTAAATGAGAATACCTCCCTGGTTCTGGTTTTAAAACTCAGGTCTGCTAGAATGTAAGAAAATTTAGAAGTTTATGAAAAGGTTTTTGGACACAATATTATTTTATTCATTTATTTTAGTGTATTTTATTTATATTTATTTTTGAATGGGTTTTAGAAGCAGTTTTAGTGTAAATATGTATTTATTATCATATCTACAAACATTATTTATGTACAATATTTTATAGTGTAATATAGGTTTTAAGCCATGATGTATAGAATTGACCCCTAGAGGACACAGGAAATATATTTTTTTATAACTTTATAAGTACAATTTTACAAGCACTATTTTAACACATTCTTTAGGTAATTTATTTATTGTTTAGGTATTCAGATATATATCTGAATATATAGCTCTGCAAAGGGAATGTGGAGATAGCTTACAGTGAATTTAGCATGGATAAAAATGTTGGATGAAAGTTTAATATTAATTGTTTTGCTTTAGGTAATAATAAGTGAGGAACTGCTGAATGACAAGTTGTTTGTTGGGCATGATTTAATTATAGGCAATTATTTTGAATTAACAGGATGTTATATATTCAGTATGAAGTGGGGTGAGCTAATATACATCTGAAGATGTCTCAAGCAGGGACACAAATGCGGTGATCTTGTAATGCATTAACTTTTATTATTTTTTTTTTTGTGGATTGTTTTATTCTTCAACTAAACTCTTTTATCCTGTGAATCCCTTGGCTATATTGGAAGTTTTTGTGCTTTACACCTCTACGGTGTCTGTAATCTGCTGTCTTTATCAACCAGGTAGTGGGACTGTGAGTATAAAACTGAAATTAAAGTACACTAAGTGCCATGGTTTCTGAAAAAAATGATTAATTGATAAACTAAGAACTGGTACAGGATGTTTATTTGTGTTCTTTAAAAAAAATATTTGAAAACAAGAAAGAACTGGCAGCATTTCACATTCTTAGGCTGACAGAAAAATAGGACAAAAGACATCATAAATATTTTGAAGGGTTATCATTTTGCTGTTGCAGAACACCACAAGTCAGGAATAACAATGCAAATTGCATTAGTTTTCAAATCATATCATATGTTTTCTATTATGCATGGATTCTAAAAGGTTTTAAATGGGTTAGATGTATTGCCATCATACTAATGAGGCTTGCAGTGTGGTTTTTAAGGGCCTTTGTTTGGTTTAACAGAATGACCAGATGCACACGTAGAACTCCAGCTTAAAAGTCACTGGAGTGCATTTTGATTACCAGCCTGAAGCTAAATGGAATGGCTGCAAATGTATGGAATTTAGAGAATGTTTGTTTGTTTGTTCTTTAGACACTGAATTATTTGTATAATTTATCTTTGCCAGTCATTTTGTAAGAGCTGCAGTTGATTTATGATTTTAGTTTAATAAGATTTCTTCATCAAATTACAAGGTTTATATTTACTTTTTGGAACAGTAATTCCTGTACTAAGCAGAGTAACAGACTACCGACTTATCAGAGAACAGGCTTAAGTTAAATCAGCTAATGATAAGAAAACACATCAAGGTATATGCATTGGAATGATGCCTCTAGGTTAAGAGATCAACCAACTGTATACAGCAGTTTACCTTTTCTTGCATTTTACTGGTAACCCTTTTAACTAGTTATTATAAATATCTATGCCCACATTTTTTCTGGCAATGTACATTTACCATTTAATGAAGAAAACTTACTAAATCTCATATTTTGCAAACTTAGTATATTCTTCAGGAAATGTAAAGCTTCATCATTAGTAATATAGTCACAAATCAAGACCCCGATGATCAGTGCATGAAACTCACACCATCATAGTGGTTTCTGGCAGCTGTGTACATAGATGTACAAATAAATATAGGAGTAGATGCTACAGATAAACTACTGAGCATTCAAAGTAATATGTACCTTTCAGGATCCACTTAATATGTCTTAATACCTTTGTTTATCTGAGATATTTAACAAGACCCTGACAATGAATGTTTTGACCTGGCTACATTAGTTTATATGCCTTAAATGTAAATCTTTAGTGTATTCTGAAAATAAGAATATGTCTTACAAAAGTCATTTTTATACTTTTTAGCTTTGGATCCTCATATGACAGTTCCAGTTTTCATCAATGCATGTCATTGTCTCATAATTATATTCCTGTCAGCTGAGAGCATCAGCCATGATGGCCCATGGTGAAAGAATAATGACTGCATTGTGCACAGAATTTAAGTGAGCAGGTTAGCACTGAGAAGACAGAATACCTCTCTGGATTTCTTAAATATGCACAGTGTTACAGTCACATCTATCATTTTACTTTTAGCAGAGATCATTGCTGTAATTTCCAGTACAAGCAAAACTGCAAAGCAATTTAGAATGAGGAGCCTCCCTTCCTGCTACACATCCTAGTCATACTCCTGTTATTACTTGAGTATTGTTCAGAGGTAATCTATACCTTAAGAAATTAGTATACATTAAATTTCACTGTGTCACATTTTAAGTGAATATACAAAAAGTAAAGGCAATATTATTATTCATTTTTTTCAAGTGACTATCACAAAGCACATTTTTCTTCTAAATCTTTTTATTCGGATTTTCTAGAAAACAACAGAGATAATCAAGTCACTGTACACATTTCATCAGTGTACACCTCATTTCATCAGTACATATCATTTCATCAGTGCACGCCTCAATTCATCAGTACACACCCTCAAAACAATGTTTCTAGATATCATGATAATACACCAACCTGCACTGAGACAGCTGGTTTTATGAAACGCTTTAAAAGTATACTTCTCAGTTAATTCTTAGTTTAGGTTTTAAGCCATAAGAATATAAATATATTGCCATTCTATAATGTGGTGTGAAGCTTTGTATATGGAAAACACTGGTTTTGCAAATTCTGTGACACAGTAAGTCCAGGACATCATGAGACACAATCCTGTTTCATTGTGCTAAGAAATCATTTGAGAATGAGCATCTTCTAGACTGTTCCTCTTATATGAATAAATGGGCAGCTTCAGCTGGTCTCATGCTTTCTTTTTGCTACAGATAATAAAATATAGAAACATCCAGAATCTGACCAACAGATCAAGTGTGTTGCTAAAAGAAAGACCAACTGGAAGTTTATTACTGTAAATAAAAATGCAATGAAACACACCTACCTTAGCCACCATTTTTTTACTTTTATTTTATTTTGAATCCCTTCTCACTCTCCCATAGCAACTAACAGAAATTCCTGCTTAGATTATGTTTTTAATCTTTTATTTATTTAAGTTTGTTTACTGAGTTAGTATTCAGCCAGTTGTCTTTTATTTAATATGTGTTTTCACATTTTGTGCATAATAGATACAGAAAGAAAAGACAAACATAAAATACTATGAGACGCATGCACGCGTGAGCGCATTCACTTGCGCGCATGTGTGTGTGTGTGTGTGTGTGTGTGTGTGTGTGTGTGTGTGTGTGTGTGTGTTTGTGTGTGCACCCTGCTAAGATCATGACACAGATAAAGAAATAGTGGAGTGCAGAATAATAGTACATGTCTTTGGTAACAGTCCCTCTCCTGCTGTGGCTATACACTGTATGCATAAAGCTGCCCTTAAAACATTATGGACAAGATGCCTAACACTTTGTGTTGAGAAATTTCTATGTAGATGATGGACTTGCATCAGTTAGCACTCCTGAGATAGCAATTGGCATTCTCAACAAAACAAAACAGATGCTGGCAGAATCAAATCTGCGATTTGATAAGATTGCCTCCAACAACAACCAGGTCATAGAAGCCTTTCCTGCAGAAGACAGAGCCAAGGACCTTAAAGATCTTTGACCTGTACAGATACTCTTCCTCTTCAGCAAAGTCTAGGACTAGGCTGGGATCTAGAAACAGACAGCTTTGTTTTTAGGTCTCTTCAGAGGAAAAGCCCTTCACCAAAAGAGGAATCTTATCTACAGTGAACAGCCTTTACGATCCCCTTGGGTTTGTTGCACCAGTGACTATAAGAGGTAAGGCTTTAGTTCATAAACTGTCATCTGGGAAATGTGAATGGGATGTATTACTCCCATGAGAGACTAAATGAGTGGGTTCAGTGGAAAGAGTCCTTACAGGCTTTGAAAGACATAAAGGTACCCAGAGGTTATGTACCCGTTTCACTGTCAGCAGCCTTTATGAAAGAACTGTATATTTTTTCAGATGCATCCACCACAGCCATAGGTGAAGTAGCCTACTTGAAAACAATTGATGCAGTAAATGTATGTCATGTTGGATTTGTTATGGGAAAGTCTAAGTTAAGCCCTAGACCAGCACACACAATCTCATGTTTAGAGTCATGTGCAGCCATATTAATGGTAGAACTGTATGAGCTAATCAGAGATGAAATAGGTGTGGACTTGGATACCATGAAATTCTTTACAGACAGTAAAACTGTCCTGGGATACATCTGCAATACTTCTAGAAGATTCTTTCTGTATATCTCCAACTGAGTAAATAGACTCAGACAAGTAACACATCCCGATCAGTGGTTCTATATACCCACAGAACAAAACCTTGCAGATTATGCTACAAGGCCCACACAGACAGCCTACCTTCAGAACTCTATATGGTTCTCAGGCCCTTCCTTTCTTTACCAGCCAGATAAGGACAATTCAGATGACACACCTACTGTTTATCCTCTCATACAGCCTGAAGCTGACACTGAAATTAGACCAGCAGTTGCAAGCTTCAGCACTAGAGCCTTTGATACCACTATTCATTCATGTTGCTTTGAGAAATTTTCAAACTGGAAGACACTAGTTAAAACTATAGCCAGACTTATCCATGTTGCCAAAAGTTTCCAGAGAAAATCAGATAGCTCACAACTTAGAGGCTGGAAAAGTTTTTGTGAGGAAGTTAGCTTAAAGGAACTTTCACAAGCAAAGACTGTGATTATCTGTTCTGTTCAGCACAAACACTTCAAAAAAATATGACTGTGTCAAAAAGCAAAAGGCATTCCCAAAACAAAGTAATCTCAAGAATTTTAGTGTTGTTGATCAAGATGGACTGCTGAGAGTTGGCAGACGCTTGTCTTTTGCAGCATTAACTGAACAAAAGAAGCAGCCAGTTGTTATCCCTCATGATCATCATATTGCTACACTGATTGTGAGGTATTACCATAACCAAGTGGCTCATCAAGGGCATCACATAACAGGAGGTACTATCAGAGATGCTGGTTTCTGGATCCTTGGTGCAAGTACCTGACCTTTGCTGTTATTCACAAATGCGTTATCTGTTGTAAACTGACAAAGAGATTAGAAAGTCAAAAGGTGTCAGATTTACCAGACGACAGAGTGAATTCTGAACCACCATTCACTAGTGTGGGTATTGATGTTTTCGGTACATGGTCAGTGGTTACCTGCTGCACTAGAGGAGCTAGTGCTGACAACAAATGCTGGGCAGTACTTTTTACATGTCTGTCTACATGAGCTGTGCATTTAGAACTGATTGAATGTATGTCAGCTTCCAGTTTTTTTAATGCCTTGAGAAGATTATTTTCAGTCCATGGCCAGCAAAGTTACTTCACTCTGATAGAGGGACAAACTTTGTGGGAGCTTGTAAAGAACTGAATATTTGTACAAATGTTACAGCAGTATGAGAGTATCTACAAGACAGAAGATGCACATGGGTCTACAATCCTCCCTTGTCCCACATGGGAGGTGCTTGGGAAAGACTGATAGGTGCAGCTAGACGTATCTTGGTTGCAATGCTGCTCCATGATAAGCCTACTCATCTGACGTATGAAAGTTTAAGTACCTTTATGATGGAAGTTATGGCTATTATGAATGCAAGAACTTTAGTACCAGTGTCTAATGATTCAGATAATCCTGATGTTCTCACACCAACTATGCTTTTGACTCAAAAGGCAAACTCTTTGTTAACCCCTTCTGGTAACTTCGAAACAGCACGCCTTCAGGTAAAATAATGGAAGTAAAGTTCATAGTCTTGATTACACCTTCTGGAAAAATGGAAAAAGGAATACTTGTCCACCTTACAAAACCACAGAAAGTGGACTCAAGAATGTCCAAATGTTAAAGTAGGTGATGTTGTAGTGCTGAAGGACAGTCAAGAATGCAGTAATGACTGGCCTGTGAGACTTATCATTAACACATTGCCGAGCAGAGATGGTAAAGTCAGAAAGGTGGAAATAAGAGTCATCAAACAAGGGACTGCTAAAGTTTATATGAGGCCAATCTTGGATATTATAGTTCTTGTTTCTAAAAATGATTAATAAATGTGTTGTTCTGCATACTGTAATATGCCAGGCAGGGAGTATTCTGCCCTTTACTTCATATTCGGGCAGTTTATATTATAGTTGTATAGCTTCAGCATTTATTGATATGTTGCTGACATCTAGTGGCCTTTTATTTTATAACAGAATAACTTGTTTACAGCATTATAGCAACTCTCAGGAAGTGGTGTAACTCAGTCAGGAAGGAGCTTCTATTTACTTCTAGCCCTTATGGAGTGCAGACCCAACCTTCTTTCCTCAGGCCCTGGCAATCGCATCACCTGTGAGTAATTTGTATGTTGCGATTCTTCTGTATTTAGATTTGCTGTAGCTGTATATAGTTGTGCATATACTGATATGTGGCTATTTGCATTGTGTTGCAGTTTTACAGTATTAAAGTTAAGGAATCTCAGTAAAGCTACAAGAACCCCTGGTTCTTTAGCTTATTGGATTTTCTTAAAGTGTTAAGCTGTCAGTTTAGCTGTACTACACATTGCATAGTGCTGTGAGAATGGAAAAATACAAAAGATATTTGAAACTAAAATGGAAAAGATTATGGAAGATATCAAATATAGTATAAAGAGGAAGGGTTGTCAAGAATTATAAATATTAGAGAAAATGTGGATGATATTATGAACAGAAAAGATGAAACAAAAATCATGATAGGAGACCCTAATAAGGCATTTGACACAACTGGGCATGAAATCTTATAGGTAATAATGAAATAATATAATTTAAGTAAGAATGTGAGGAAATTATGTATGTTAGCGTATAGTAATAATATAGTAACAATACCTGTAAATGACTGGTTAAGCCAAGAGGTACATATGAAGAGTGGTCTAAGACAGGGATGCCCAGTGAGTTGTATACTCTTTGCATTAGTTATGAATGTGATAGTATATAAAATAAATTACAAAATAAAGGAGGCAGGGTATATAACACCTGAAGGGTTAAGAATTCCAGTTCTGTTAACATATACAGATGACATAATAATTGCAAAAAAAAAATTGGTTAAAAAAGTAATAATTTGAACAAATGAGTGTCTAGCAATAATAGTGATGGCTTTAAATAAAGAGAAAGGTAAAGGTTTAGGTGATGTAGTAAAAATTGGGGGTATATATTTAACAATGAATGACATTTCTGTGTTAGGTATAACATTTTGGAATAAAGATGTAAGTAGACTTCACTTGGGAAAAATAGAAGAAAAAAGAAAACGGCTTTTCTGAAGAAATTTTAAAATATTCAGAAAAAAGGCTTATTTGATAAATTCAGTAGTGATGGGAAAATAACATAAATAGCAAGTATATTTAAGCTGACAACAGTACTTGAAAAGGAATTCTTGCTGACAATTTTTCATTTATATGGGGTTTTAGATTAAACCTAGTAAAAAGAGGAGTTTTGTATGTAAATAAAGAAGAAGGAGGTTAAGAGCTAATTAACCCAGTGATATACACTGTGTTATCAAATTTGTGCAAAGTGCTAAAGTGAATAAATGAAAAAGATGAGAAATTTGTAGTAAAACTGTATAAATATAAGTATGATAAATTTAGGGTTATAGCAAAAAAAAAAAAAAGTGCATTAATGAAGAAGTAAAAGGTTACCAAGAAAAAAACATTGTGGAAAATAAAAAATGATGATATAGAAAAAGACAGAAAAGTATGGTATAAGAATGTAATGATAAAACATTACTATGTAAAACCATGGAAAATCTAACAGAAAAAAATTAAAGCTATAAAATAAGAAGCAAATGGTGTAATCAGAAAATAGAATGTCAAGATTTTTTTTGTGGAGACTGGTAATAGATAAATTACCAGTAAAAGGAAATGCGCCATATAAAAAGAAAAATGATACAATATTTTAACATTGTTAAGAAGAAGAAATTATGGAACATGTCTCCCAGATTTAATAAAATTCATGTAGGCATAGTGTACATCTCACACAGAAGGTACTGTGGCCGTGTACGGGGTTACCCCTTGGTACAGCGCCATGCATATTAATGTAGGCATGTTACTAACGAAGAACTGTGTAACACGGTTATTGAATCAGTGCAAGGAGTGTGTTACTGTGTCCAGAGATGAGTAACACACCCCCTGCACTGTCAAAGTACAGTAAATCAATGTATGGATATGCATTATATATATTTTTGTTTTATGTTTGCGTGGCATGCTGTGCAGCAACGGACATGTGCCAGACATCTAAAAATAAAAAACAGATACATTTCATTATAAATCCAAAGGTTATGTTTAAGCATAGCTGAGTGGGTTTGCAGAGAGTGGTGCGGAGCTCAGCAGTATTTAAATGTAGGTGAGATATACATGTAAAAGTACAGTAGCATTGTACACATCCATGTAGCCAAATGGGTAGAGTGACAGCAGTTGGTGCAGGGTTTGGGTACACAGAAGGGTTGTTAAACATTTATTTTTCAATTACAAATTATGCCAATTATTTTTAAAATCCTGATGTGCTGAACTCAGCTAAGCTCCACTAAGCCCTGTTAAGCCATGCCAAGCACTACTTAAACAAGATCCGTTTTAGCACTGATTGGCACTGCACAGCTCAGCTGAGCTTGTTTGTGCACTGCTTAGCATTGGCAGTTTGAGCACTACTGAGCTCATCTTAGCTAGGTTTGCATGGTGCTAAGCATTGCTAAGCCTTGTCAGTTTAAGCACTGCTCAGCTCAGCTAAGCAGGTTTGCCCCTTACCAAGCACCATTCTGCATTTTTTAAAATAACCCAATGGTGTATAAGGGTGGGAAACAGGTTATATTAAGTGTAACAGGTGGAATACAGCATAACCAGTTAGAGTTTGAACCGTGCAGGAACTATGGCAGGTGTAGGAGAGGGTGCACACTTCTGGGTGCAGCAGTGGGGCATTCTGGAGTCCACAGTCATGGTTGGACTTCTAGTGAAATACCATGAACACTGGCTGCTGCAGGTCCAGTTCCAGGGATCAGAGTATAAGGCCGAGGCCTGAGACCAGCTGGTACGTGATCTCACCAGGGCTACAGGTATCCTCCACATAGGTGAGCAGGTCTGTCATCACTATGATAATCTGATGCATCGGAAGGGGGGATTTCTGGACACCTGGGTCTAGGGTGATCAGGATAGGAATGCCCCATGTTTGTAAGTACTATTAGCATTATTTTACCAATACCTACTCTGAATGTGTGATAGACAGGTGTACATAATGGTGTACTTCTCTCCCTACAGCTGCAGACCTGGCCAGGTTGCACCTTGAGTGTCTTAACTACAGAGTAATTTGCAATCTATAGTCAAATACACAAGATAGAGTAATTCAGTCACTGCCAGTAGGTACATACAGTACAGATTTGTGTATTGCAATGAATGTGTACATAGGCCTGTACTGCAATAACTGTCTACTGCCAACTATAGTGCAATAAAGATTAAAGCATTAAACATGATAATGTTAATTGATTTATTTGTTTATTTTACATTTGTTGACCGGGAAAGTCCAACTGGTTTCATATTCATTTTCAGTGGAGGCCCGTGGAGAAAAGCTCCAAAAATACAAGTTATGCTAACAAATACAAATAAAAAGAGAACAATACCAACAGCCCAGCTACAGTTTATGCAAACAATGATTACAAGAGATAATAAGATGGAAGTAAACAATTTGAGTTGGTTTTGGGTAGTAGAGAATATGGTGAAGAGTACTATCTGAAAAAAATGAAGGAAGAGAAAAATAATAGCATTGAGCACATAAAGAGGTAGGCTATGGGTGGTTGACCTGGGCTACAGCAGGTGCATATCCAGTGGTTAGTCAAATAATTTTTAGTTGCAATTTAAAATTTATTTAGAGAGGGTTCCAGGGTTAAGGCAGGAGGGAGTGAGTTCCAAGTTTTTGCTATGTAATTGGAGAATACTGAGTCACCAGCATGATTGCAGGATTTAGTGGGTTTTTATCAGTAATTTGTCATTGGATCTAAGTGGCCTGGTAGTGGTGTGAGGGGTTATTAAGGATTGCATTCCCGGTACTTTATCTGGTTGGTTAAGTATTCTATTGTACTATAAGTTAATTATAGAGAAGTAGGTTGGGGAACTAAAGCCATTTTAGTAGTTTTAGATTTTGACAGTTATGTGTGCGATAGGTAGACCCTGCGGCAAATCTAGCAATATGGTTGTAGCAGGCATTTAACTTATTTAGTTCAGTTTTTGAGAGGTTAGTGAGAATGGGAGAGGCATATAAGAGAGTGGAGAGTAGGTGGGTGCGTGCTGTGTTGGTTGACTATAGGGGTTAAGAAGGATTTGTTTATGTAGAGTGAGCCCAGTTTTTTATTGATGTTTTTGATTATTTGGTTAACATGTAGGTCAAATTTCAGATTGTTGCCAATTAGGACCCCTAGTAGTTTGGTCTGGCTATGAGGGGAGATTATAGATCCATTATTGGATGTGATTCTAAAGGTAACCTGAGGGGAGCGACAAGTTGGGGAGAACAGCAATAGCTTGGTTTTATTAGCATTTAGTAGTAGTTGTCTTCTAGAGATCCAGCTTTCAATTGATTTAAATGTTTTCTGGGTCAGGGACTGGAGTTCAGGGAGGGAGTTGGCTAAGCAGATCATAGTAGAATCATCTGCATATTGTATACAGGTAGCTTCAGGGGTGGCTGACTGTAGATCATTAACAAAAACTGAGAATAGTAGGGGACCTAATATAGAACCTTGTGCAGCTCCTAATGAAATAGGTAGAAGGGAGGACAGTCTGTTTTGCCAGAGCACTGCCTGATTTCAGGTCTATATTAAAATACCAAAACCTTACTTACTCGAACACCTAAACGCTGACACATAAATAGCAAACAGCGAAAACACCAAATGTCCTGAAGCGCAAAATTCAAAATATCGAATTGCCATAGTTGGCTAACCCCACCGCCAGGTACATACTACCTACCCAAACAAAATAAATAATCAACACTTCCCCATATCAACACTTCACCCATATATCCCATATCCCAATTGAACATTCAATACACACAAATGTATCTAATTATAAACAAACAACACCCAACTATGGGAAAAGTATCATTTACATATACATTCAGCTACACAACTATATTACTATACATACAATTAACATAACCCTACTTCTAACCCTAAAGTAAAGGTTGCATGTATTACTATGCATGCACTTACCTTAACCCGCGCCGTAACCCTTAGGTCCGTAACTACTGCACATTTATGTTAGGGAGCTATACTGGCTAAGGGCCAACTATGACAATTCGATATTTTGATTTCGCACTTCAGGACATTTGGTGTTTTCGCGGTTCACTATTTATGTGTCGGCGTTTAGGTATTTCCGTAAGTGAGGTTTCGCTATTTTAATATAGACCCCCTGATTTCTACCTTGAAGGTAACTTTGAAATCAATTGATTGTATGGTTATGTAGGGAAAATTTTCTAAGAGAGAGGATTAGTTTATTATGCTTGACAATATCAAAAGATTTAGATAGGTCTAAAAAGAGCGCAGATGAGATTTTGCCATTGTTCCTATTCTGGTTAATGGAATTTGTGAATGATAACAATGCTGTTGTGGTGCTATGATGGGGTCTAAAGCCATGCTGTGTATTTCTGAAACATTTGTTTTGAATTAGGTAGTGAATAAGCTGGCTATGAGTACACTTTTCCATAATTTTGGCTAATGGTGAGAGGATGGCAATGGCCCTATAGATGGATAACTCTAAAGAGTTGACATGTGATGCTTTCCAAATGCTTGGAATGGTGGCTTCTGTGATACTCCTATTTATTAGGATTGAGATAGGGACAGTAATGACATCAGCTGCCAGTTGTAAGTTTTTGACTGGGAGCCATTCAGCAGCCAGGGTAGTTGGTTTAAGTTTAACCAAGAGTTTTCTAATGTAACTGATGGGGGGCGGGTTGTAAGTTAAAGGTAATCTCGTCATTGGTGACATTTAGTTCCTGACTGTCAGTAGAGGTATCTATTTGCTGTTTGGCTAGGGTGAGTATGGTAGCAGTAAAATCTATGAAATCAGTAAAAATTAATGAAATAAAGTTTGTACTGTAATAATAGTGGAATTACAGCTGTATTGCAGCACCTACATTATATCAACTGTTGCGCAATAAAGACTCAAAAATATACTAATAACTGCATTAAGGTACCCCTAAGAAAGCTGTGTTGTGCAATATGTATGAAACTAGGGCTGTTGTTCATGAAATTGAGTATGACATCTGCTGTGAAATAAAAATACAAAGAATATCACTAACTGACTCAAGGTTTACCTAAGAAAGAGTGTTATGCTAAACTGTAAATTTACAGCTGTACTACAAGACATATGCATCATGAAATTTATTCTGCACTAACATCTGACTCGATACCAGGAACACCCAAATTACATTGTGTATATTAGGATTGTCTTGAGTTAACCATTGTATTTCAGTTATTTGCATTCCTGCTCCGAGGTATGGTGCTGCAGACAAGTATGAAACTGAAATAGCTGTATACTGCAAATATACTATCTGCAACTGTATATGGGTCATTTAGTCAACTCAATACTGTAATCTGGTTTGTATACATCACAGATACTTCCAACCACTAAGAGTTTATGGTGTAAATCTACATTCTATGCATTAATGTACAGTTTACCTAGTATCTCTGTCATGCAAGAAAAATCTAAATCTTGATGATTGGATAGGAAATAGGAAATTCATCCCAGGGATCACCTCTGTGGCTCTGTTCAACAGGGGCACAATAAAATAATTTTCTTGGGTGGTGAAAGCCAGGGTACCTTTTTGGCTAGGCTTTTTTGGATAGCCTAGTACCTACATATGAACCTATGCATGAATTACATGCATGTGTGTTCAACTGTCACTGCAGTCTTATATACAACTGTACTACTATTACCAGGTCATGTTTTGTTTCCAGGTGAGCTCTAGGCAAATATCAGTCAACAGTCAGCAGTAGCTCAGTTTGTTAAATACTATGTTTGATGTACATTTTGTCACACACAAACCAGGGTTCGAATCCAGTGACAAGTACTAATAAATATTACTGAATCAGTTATGTATTGTTAACAGATGTACCTTCCACAGGAATTACAGGTAAATGAGCATATTATACCTTATTATGGGTTAATACTTTGTGTGTTCAGATGCAACAGACTGTTAACAGCATTGATCAGGAATGTGATAAGACATCATAAAATAAAGGCAACAAGTACAATAGCAATAAAAGATAATACAATAAATATAATTCACGATCTTGGTGGTGTGTCTCTGAGCATTTGCTGATGGTCTAACCCCATGCCTGCCAAGGACAGCATGATAGTTGTTTACCCACTGTATTGTACACCATACAAGTCTGTCAAGTGTCATGATGTTACAGACTGTAATCACTATTGCCTAATCCCTCTGTCACAGATCTATTATTGACATGATTATGTTAATAGCACAGTCACACTACATCAGTACACAGTACACCTTGGTAGTTATATAGGTCCACCTGACATGTAATATTCCTCTGTAGTTCTGTACCCATAGATGTTATTGCTTGGGTCATACTGTCCCATGTGGATAGTTTGAGAGGTATGTACATGCTACAGTAGCTGTTAGGCACTGTAATACATAAAGGAAGGACAGACCTGTAGAGTATATAGCAGCACTGTTGCAAACTATATAGCCTATACGGGTATTAATGGACTGTATTTCTCTCACCCCCACCCCTTATCTTCATCATCATTTTTTATTGTTATACATTGGTTATGGCTTACTATTAACATATTTTGTTCTCTAAACATTATGTTGGGCCTTGTGTTTTATTATTGTTATATATTACAATAGCTGCATACTAACATATTTTGTTGAATTACTTATGTTTTTCGCTTTATGCCATAATTATTACTGGCATGCTGTTACTATACTGACTGTTTTCCTACTTATTGGTGTGTTCCATATACTATGCATTGTTATTTTACTGGGTTATTTGCAATGTTTTGGAATGCTGTTATAAGTAACTAAATATTTTGTTCATTACTAACCTATACACATTGAAATACCTCAACACCACAGCTTGACTGGGTAGGCCTGTTCCTGGTGCTCCACCTACCCTACCCAGCCAGCTGTGGCACCAGGTCCCAGACCTGGTGGTGCTCCCTCTGCTGGCCCTGCATCACCTATGGGTGGAAGTGCCTGAGGGGACAATTCCCCCCCCCGTGAGTGGGGGGGTGGAGGGAAGCTTGTCACCCAGGATCAGCTACCGGTGATGGTGTGCAGGATAGTTCATCATGGGTATGAGCAATGACTTTGCCGTATTGAGAGCACACTCGCCAACCTGGAGGGGCCTGGTGGCCCTGTCACCTAGCCACCAGCACAGCCCCCTTTGGGACAGTGAAGGAGCTGTGTTGACTGCCCATGGGTGGGGAGCTCAGTCATACTGCTGCCATCTGGGGGAACATGGACCTCTGATTCCACAACATCCTCCCCATCCAAGTAGTTTACCCCATCATATGTCACACACTGCCCCTGTATGCTGTCTTGTCTGTCTTGTCTGTCCGCAAATGCAACTTCCCCACACATACCTATATCCCTTCCCCAAAATTCCACTCTCTCTTTACAAAAAAAAGGCACCTGTCCCACCAAAAAAGTTCACCCCATACATAGCTCTCCATTTTGCACATGTGTCCACTGGACACAACTAATTATTACATTAATTAATGAACACATTTATGTTGCCTTAGCCCTCTAGCTGAGATGTGAGGCTCCAAATTCCAAATTCTGTAAAACCTGCTCAGCTGTTACTGTACAAGAAATGGAAAGCTAAGGTCCTTTCCTACACCCTTCCTGCACAACCCTACCTGCCTTTCTGTATGTTTTCCCCCTGCTTGGCTTCATTTCACCACTTTCCTATCACCCCCTTTTTCTTTTCTTTTTTAAAATTTAGCATGGGTTTAAGTGTAGCTAAGTGGAGCACGGTGATGAAGCGCTCCGGCCAAACCCACTTAACACTGCTTAAAAGTGCCTTAATCATCTTATGTATTTCTCACAGTGTTAGGCACATCTGCAAAATAATCTCCCTGCCACGTCTCAAACTCAGGCCCCTGTCTACTACAGCACAGTGCATTATCTCACTAGGCCACTCAGCTCTGAAATAAAACAAGTGTTTCCAGCAACATATACTGATCGCCACTGACATACTGCAAGTACTTATACTGGGAATGATGGGAGTGTATTGCAACTGTGATTCAGACACTATACCAGTACACAGCCATATAAATAAAAAATGGATGTACATGTGGCCTGGGCTAACAGGTATATCTGTCAACTATACACACTATTGCAGGAATGTCCACAACTTTGCCCTTTACATTTAGCATGGTTTCACAAAAACATATCTGTCTGGTAAAATACTGTCATTAAAGATTGAGATTAGAAAATCATGACAGACATTTGAGTGTCACACTTGATGCCCTTCACAAAACACATACTAATGAAAATTCTGTATCATAGACTGTATGCATGTATACATATCTTGCAAATACACCTACTGCAGTACTAGCTCAGTCTGTTAAATACCTTGCATGCAGTACATTTTGCCACCCCCAGTCCTGGGTTCAAATCCAATGTGTTGCACTTTAGTTACATTCATGGAAATGCAGCAAATAATGACCGAGTCATGCAATTTTAACAAAAACAAGTTGCTGCTACTGATTTAAGTGCTACCCATGTTTGCAAAGCAAAAGCCTGTAGGTAGGAACACACTGCACATATTAGTATAGCCTACCTATATGTCACCTAGTACTCTCTGATCGGCACTGTTACATAACATATGTATCTTAAGCACATGTCTTGACTGGATTGTTATGGGTACCCTTACCCTGGCTCTGCTGTAACAACAGAGCTGACACTGCCCTCCCAGTGACACATATAGCTTGCTCTCCTCCAAAGTGTTCAGACACCCCCCCAGGTGTCCTAGACTG
Organism: Protopterus annectens; assembly: GCF_019279795.1. NCBI lineage: Eukaryota > Metazoa > Chordata > Ceratodontiformes > Protopteridae > Protopterus > Protopterus annectens. The sequence goes on from NC_056728.1 coordinate 1,092,220,365, forward strand.
CATTAGCAGCTGCAGCCTACAGACTATGCAGCTGTATGTTAAGCTACCTGCTACAGACCTACCATACCTCACAACCCCCTAAAACAAGATATTCAGACAACACCCATACATAAAGGGGTGGAGAGGCAAAGGTCGTGTGACAAAGACATGTTTCATAGTTCGCTCCTACAGACATAGTCAGCTGATAGACCAGCAGCTACTGCAGCAGAATACTTATTCTGATGGGTATGATGTCTAACAACTGACATGTCTCTTCCCCCTTACTAACCATGACCCACAATGTTTAACACTGAACTGCTAGATCATCACAATGTCTTTTGACAATAGCCAAACATAACATGCAAAACTGTGGACATACTTCATAAATATGAAGAGTGGACAGTATTTGTACCTACCCTCTGTGATGCTGTAGTCTCCACACCTCAGTAATGCCCATCTCAAAGCCTAAGGAAAGGGGCCAAGGCCTACATGAAGGCCTTAAATATTGCAGTGTGGTGCCATGTCATTGGCTAATGAAAGTGCAACCCAGCTGTTCTGGATGTGATTAGCAAGTCTCAGCCAAGGATTGGTACACGGGCATTTACCTGTTAAAGAGCATTACCTACAAAAGGCAAGCACCTGCCTATGGGAAACAGGTCTGTAACTTGTTTTACCAAGACAGATTGCAATTTACCAAGCATTTTCCTTGAGGATTTCTTCACAAAAGGATTACATCACACTATCAGGTATGTAATATACGTCCCCACATAATGGGATGCAGATGGGAGGATGCAGTTATTGGGAATAGGGATTACAGCAGTAGGCCTGTAGTACATCTCTGGGAATGACATGTACCTGATACTCTGCTGTCCAATAGCTACAGGCATGCCTCTCAACTGTGCCTGTTGTGAATTACTTCACAGTTGTGGCCCTCTCTCTCCCTCCTACAACGGTTGGCTCCTGTACAAATTCTACTAGATTATGTATTAAACATATTGACAGTAAGTAAGGGTGGACACAGCTGTCATATCACATGATGTACTGTAATTCAACTCCTCTCAGTCTGTGAATGTCACACAGGAATAGTTCAGACATTGTAAAGATGTCCCTGACTGTCCCTGATGTACTCTGGCTAGGTCACAGTTTAGTCAACATTCATATGTCATTGTTTGAGAGCTATGGCTAACATGCCCGGCAACCCCACACAGCAGGAATCAGGTCATAGCCATTATTACTGGGGGACACAGGCCAAAACTCAGCAACAGAATGTACATATTGATTATACAAAGTAAGAGTATGAATAGAATAACAAATATTACTGTAGCATAACTGTTTTCTGAGGGTTCTAGCATATGACAGCCAGATTATCTATATTCTGAGAACAACCATCAGTTATTGGCCAACTGCTTACAAGACGTCCACAACTTTGTGCCAAAAGGACCTCATATATCAGGCACATGTACACATTTGGCAAACATCTGTGTTCTGGAAAAGTATGATGCCTACAGGGAAGATATACTACAACAGGTCTGCATTGCTGTCTGTCATTGTGGCACAGTGTCCCAATATACTTGTAATAATACAAACCGATGTGTCTGACAGTGGCCATATGACATAGTAGTGAGAGTTTGCCCACAGGGAAACACCACAGTAGATGTCATTGAGGGGTGTGAAGACATATAGCACACTCTGTCATGGCACACAGGGACATAACCGATAGTCCTACTATGTTGGTGATAGTGACATACATAGTGTGTTGATAGACTGTGGGGTATGTTATGGGAGGTAGCAATGGATAGTACAGGCCAATTTGGATTTGCAGGGTCTGTACATAGTGGATATCAATGTATCTGGTCCTGTAATGTGTTCCCCTCTTGTTGTCTTTCAGAAAGGATGTATCGAAGGAGGCATCTGTCATTTTTAGAGGCTGAAAATGTCATCCTGGATGGCCTCAGACTGCATCACAACATTCTGCTGTCCAGGACTCACCAGCATCATAACCAATGTGCAGCACTGTGGGCTGACCTCATCACAGCAGTCAGCCAAGTAGGGCTACAGGACAGAACCTACAAGCAGGTCCGACACCGGGCCACAGATATGGTCAATATTGCATGTCAAAGGGCTGCTGCTGTGGCCAGGGACCATGCTGCCACTGGTGGAGGGCCTGCAGTAGAGCAACCACTCTCAGCCACAGAGGAATTCCTGGCAAACCTGGGAACAACCACTAGCTCCCAAGCATCCATCACCTTATACATTGTGGAGGTGGGTGCCACAGCATCCACAGCAGAGGAGCATCTAGGTAAGCTTCCTGTGTTCATCGGTGTAACACTGTATCAGTCATTGTGGCAACCTCTGCATACCAGTACACGGGTGTCAGGTCTGTCTGCATTGGAGGGATAGTTTGGTTTTAACACACAGTTGTGCACACATACTCAGAATGTCAGCAATGTAGGCAGTATCACATTAGCTACTGTACATGCTGATATATGTACATATTACCATGTAACAATGCCACATTTGGTATTGCTGACAATAGCTCTCCCTCACATTTCCATAGTTACATCAGGTGTGCCTGAACTCCACTGTTCTGTACCTGGTAAGTGTGATACTGTTGTTGTACAGATCATATATACCCTGAGAATGTTAATGGCTGACATTTTGCTCTAGGCACAACTGTTATGCTTAGCCATAGTACAATACTTGCATGTTCAATTTCAGAGGGGTTAACTGACATGCACTGAATGGGTAATCACAGTTGTGCATTTGCAGGAGCAGTAACACATTTGTACTTATTTTTGAGATGGTCTATGCAGTCTGCTATACAGCAGGAAATCACTCACAGATGCCTGTTCACATACAATATGAAGATGTACATACCTGAGGCAGTGATACTAAACTGGCATATTATGCTTAAGACAGGTGCACTGTGTATTAGTTGTAGGTCTATCACATACATTGACATTGACATATTGATGATCGCAGAGGTGTATAGTTTTGGATGTAGCTGCAGTATATGTTATAAAGGGCCTGTCTTGTCTGTGTATGTTGTAGTCTGCTTGTGTGTTGTGCATGTGATCAGAAATAAGATGTGGTATGTGTAATGCAGTTGTGGCTCCACACCTGTAGGTGTATGTGTGTAGATTACCATACATAATAGTGCAGGTAGTAATGTACTTATTTTGTCTTCCTCCAGACAGGTGAACATTGTGTTCTCCTCACAACCTGATGTCAGTGTCTCAATGGACTCTGATGATGATGGTGGCCATAGTGAGGCACAGGTGGGATTGTTGGGGGCTGAATCAGTCCCATTTGTTGACATCCCACTTCATCCCCAGTGTCCCTGCTTACAGTCAGCATGCCCACACATACCCAGTCCCCTGTGGCCACAGATATCAGGCAGTCAGAGTGTGGCAACATCGAACAGGAGAGTGTAGCAACTATGGCATTAGTGAGTGTAGACACAGGCCATAATCAGAGATCTGCTCTGGTCCCACACAGGCAGATTGACAGGGGTGCACGAAGGAAGACTGCTGCCCATCCAACACCTGTCACAGGTGTCACATCACTGGTCACTCGACACATGTTATGGTCCATCATGGAAGCACATGCACATTCTGAACACAACACCAGATGGATGCTCAGGATCATGGATGCAACCTTGTCTGACATCTGTGACTCCCTCCACCACATTGGTGATGCAATGGATTGTTTTACTGATGTAGTGGACAGACAGTGAGGTGAGACATTGTCAGTCCTTGACAACATGTCTGAATTGGAACATCTGGTGGGAGTAGGGCATTGGACATGTGGACGTAGGTCAACAATACCATCTGCTGAGAGACCATGGGGCAGTGCACATGCATGCTCCCATAGTGGCAGTACCTCCAGCACTACAGAAGGGAGTGTGCTGTCCACACCATGATGTGGCAGGCCATGGACATGTGGTCCTGGGAAGAGCCAGCAGACACCCGTCACTGTCAGCAACTAGCACAGCATCTGACCCTTGGCATGGTGGTGTCAGTGCCACTCCTGGCAGACCCAGTTCCTGTGTTCATGGCTGGAGCCAGTGAACTGTCCACTCTGCCATGTACGGTCCACAGCTGTCCAACATATATATGTATATATATATATATATATATATATATATATATATATATGTAGGGCTAGCACTTGGCTTGACTATGTGCATGCACACATTCAAACATCACTGTCACATCCAGGCCACCAACAGACACAAATGGCACCTCTCCATGGCTCAGGTAAGCAGCACCCCTTCCTGACACATACATGCTGTCAACTGTTTGGCACAGCCTAGGCCTCTGGCACCCCCACACCACATCCTGTGCATGTGATGATACCTGTGCCACATTCCTGCCATCCATACCATTGATGCAAGGACATGCAAATATGTGTATGATGCACAGGGTGACCATATTACATTACATGTAGTTTTTTAGTGCGGTAATGTTATGCCATAATAAGTGCTGTATTCTGGCATCTGACATGAGTGCATATCAAAGTTTGTGTACCTTTGTTGCATGATGTTAGCTTGGCGGTAGTGTTGCAGAATGACAGGTGTCTCACATTATGTTTCTGTTCCAGGGTTTTGAGTCGCTAAGCTATGGAGACTTGGCAGAAATACAGTGGCACAGGACAGTATGGCAGCACAGTAAAAATATGACATCAGCAAGGTATAGCTGTATACTTGCTTGTTTACCTAGGTGCATATGTGTAGAACAGTGTGTTGGGGGACAATGGGGGCAGTCAGTGTAATCTTGCATGCATACCCTGTGATAAGGCCTGCTACCCTTGATCCATGTCATATGGGTGTTCTGTACATACAAATGTATGTGGTGGTGGATAGCATGTATGCCTTGGTAGATGTGGGATATTTAGGGCCAGCAGCTAGTGAGAGGACAGTAAAATTGCATGACAATTGCACACCCATATAGTCATACATGTATGGCTACATGGGAATATATTTGTCCACTCACACAGAGTTGCCTTTAGTGATATTAGAGCCCCCTACCTATCTATTAGTATAAACTATAGCACTAGTACTTATCACATGCACCGTGGAGCTTATCTGTTTTGTCATTGTCAGCCGGTGTTGTTAAGGTGGATGACATCAGCAGGCCTTGTAAAGGAGGCCAATGGGGAGGCTGGCAGGTAGTCACAGCATCTTAAAATGTATAACCATTGCACAGAGATAGGCACACTGCTGCAAGGGGATATATTTACACACACACACATACACACACACACACACACACACACACACACACACACACACACACTGTTGTTTGAAGATACGAAAGAAGTGGATAAAATAAACGTGAATATGATTAAATATGGATACTATAAGGACAGAAGTAAAGAATGTGTTAAAAGAATAGATAAAAAGTTATTTTATGTTATATGGAATGAAAGAATAAATTAAATTATGCTTAATGGCAAATGGATTTTTGCAACAATGTTAAGTAAATTTAGATGGCAGTAGAGGTCTAATAGGGATGAGAATTTAGCATGATTGTAAAGGAAATTGTGAATATGTGTAAACAGATTTATATATTTGCACATATGTACATATTTGTAAATATGTTGTAAATAAGAGTTATTTTTGTATATAAATAAAGGACCCCTATTCTTTTTGATAGGTACCATGGGATGTTTTACATCCACCTGAGGTACCATCAACTCAAGCAGATGGGGTCTCAGTTTAATATCTCATTTGAGGGATGGCACACTCAGGAGTGCATCACCTCCCTTATGTTGCACTGAGGGTTAGCAATCAATCTACCAGTTGTGAGAATAGAACTCATAGCTTTCTGTTGTGTCACTGACATGCCTAAAACTGCCTGCACTACACTAATAAACTCAAACTACAAAAGACTAGTCCTAAAACCACATAATAATAAAATAACATAAAATTCATGTCTCATAAAATACTGCATACTTTTGAATTGTAGGCCAACTCCAACAGACAAAATCTTCAGCAGTATATAAATGTCAGCCAGTATAGACATCAACCCCACAGCCTAACCCAAATAGAAAATCCAAACAAAAAACAAATAGTTATAAACACTAAAATAATACAACTAAAGCACCAAATAAATACATAACTAACTAAATAAATAAATAAGCTATTAAAATGAAGTTAAAAAGCACACTGCAGAACTCCTGCAGCAGAAATAAAATAGGGATATTCCAAATCTTACCACACATCCAACACCCTTCCAGTCCATGAATACAATGAATCTAATCCAGACTATTAGGTCCACCAACACAAATTTAAAATAAGCAAAATACAAAAAATCTACCTAAAAACTAAAGAATATAATGCAAAACTATTTAAGAACTGAAAGGGAAGCAATAATTCCATCAGCCGAGTAAAAAAAAAAAAAAAAAAAAAACTCAGAGTAACTCAATACTTCCTGCCTACTTACATCCAATTATGTCCTGTTGTTGGTGCTACTCAAAACATTGAGTATGGGTGGTGTTTTGTAAAATTAAGAACCAGTTCCAAAGTCCTACAGATGCCTGCATACCTTGAGTAGGTAAACACCAACATATATAAACTTGTGCAGCAACCAGAAGAATTCCTTTTGCTTACCTGTATATGTGGGGTAAATCCATTTCGGAGAGGCTGCACTTTATATATTGCATTCACAGTAGGGTTAAGGTGGGTGAATTTAGAGATTTCATAGCATCAGAATACTTACCTTATTTATTATCAGACTGCCTTCACCTTCTACTCAAAAATTATTGGGATTCCTCCCAAATTTCCCTCAAAGAAAAGAGTCAAGGAAATCTATCTGCATTAGTGAGGGGGCAACTACAATTTACAGAATGGAACAACTGTCCCTTTCTAGCATCAGTGCCTGTTTCCTGCTTTAAGGCTCTGTAATCTGCCTTCAGTTATGCCCCCAGTGTATATCCTTGGCTGACTAGAGGCATGCATTTCTTCTCCCATGCTCCCCTAGTGTTCAGTGCTGACCTAGCAGTCACTATATTACATGTCCCCACTACGAGTGCAAAACCATTACTTTTCATTATCTCATATTAGGTGTAGACCTGTGACAACCTATCTCTTTTAATATGGTGGTGACCAATGTGGTACAAAACTTTAAACTGTTAGGGTTGAACTGATAATACTCACCTGGCTATCTACAGCCCACCTGACTAGTTTTGAAGTATTATATGCTTGCTTGTAGAACCATTGAAGATGTGTGTAGTCTGTAACTTGCAATACATCTCTTCCAAACAGATATTTATGAGTGGAAAGACCTCACTTAATGGCCAAACATTTTATTTCAATTGTTGAGTATCACCATACATTGTTTCTCACCTTTCTACTTATATAATGCATCAGGTGTCCATCACCCTCTATGTTTTGAGACAGTACAACTTTGATGCCAATCTCAGAGGCATCTGTGAAAAATATAAACTGTCTAGGATAGTCTACGCCTAATAGGATTGGTTCAAAACATTATAACTTCCAGAATGCCTGGTCATATCATCTCTGTCTCTTTGATGTTTAGCAGAGCCCCCCCCCCTAGATATGGAAAGAAGGGGACATGCTATTATAGCTACATTTTTGATGAAGTTGTGGTAGCATTTGGGCAATCCTAAATAAACAAAAGCTATGACCCTTGAGTTGTTTTTTCGTAGTCTGTATGGACCAATTTTATTTAGCTTCTAACATCTCTGACTGTGGTTTTACTATCCCTCCTTTTATTATGTATCCAGAGAAACAGGCTTCAGCTATGACAAATTTACATTTAGTGAAGCTGGGTATTAACCCTGCAAGATTTTAGCATTGCTTGGACCTTTGGGAGATTCATTATTTTGTCCACAGAGAAATTAACTATGTCATCAAGGTAAGTTGCAGCAGGTATAGGATGACATCTCAAAATGTAGTCCATAAGCATCTGAATTATTCGTAGAGCTTTGTGAATGTCAAATAGTATGACTTTAAAAATCCACATGGCAAAGAGAATTTTTTTTTCATTTTTCTTTTCTCCTTGGCTTCTGGAGTTAATTGAATTTTCTAATAACTGTTCTTTAAGTCCAGACTGGACAGAAACCTAGAGTTACCCAATTTTCAACCACTTTATTTACTCTAGGAATGAGGTAGGAATAAAATTTAAAAGTACTATTTGGTTTTCTAAAGTTACTGCAAAATCATATCGCCCTTTCGGGTTTTGAAACTAGTGTAATGTGATTATTCCACCGGCTAAGCTCTCTCAACTCAGTACTGGCATAACCAGTCAGGAGGAGAAGGAAACCACACTCACTACAATTCCAGTCTCACATAGACCTACCACGACAGCAAACCAAACACATAATCACACAAAAACATACTCGGAGGCTCTAAATAAAGATCTGCCTAAGCAGCAGAGACCTCCAAAGCAGACACCCAAGCAACCGCTACCCCAAAACAAAACACGTGGAACACATATCTCACAAAGCCAGTGTGCCGAACAGTCACAGCCCGTAAGACTAAACAACACACCTGATACACTTGTAATAGGTGACTCTATCGTCAGGCACACTGACATCTCGCTCACCAGGCTGAACAAGGGGAGGGTCACGGTAAGCAGCCTGTCGGGCGCTAGGATCTGCCACATAACACAAGCACTCAGGCCACTCCAAGGCAAGTAAAAATATGACTCAGTCATTGTCCATACTGGTGTGAATGACCTGAGACGTACCTCCCTGGACTACATGAAAAGAGACATAGAGGAGCTCTCTGAGTATGTAGCCCATGCCGGTATGACCCTGACCTTGAGTAGCATCTTACCCTCACCAAGAATGATGCCACAATATGAAGACAAGATGATCAATTTCAACAATTGGCTTAAGTACTGGTGTCATTCAAAGGGGATCCAATGCCTGTCAGCTTGGGATGATATGCTCGACAAGCCATGATGCTTCATTAGGGACGGCTTGCACCTGTCACCCCTGGGCTTTCGGATATTGGCAAAGGCTCTTGCTACCCCCATAGTGCCTTTTTTAGGCAAGGCTCAAAAGACAAACCCACCTCCATAGGTATCACAAGGGATAAGAAACTAAGAGTAATGCTACTCAACACCAGAAGTCTAAACCTCAAGATGCACGCACTCGAAACTCTCCTTAGCATGGAGAACATCGATATCTGTGCAGTAACAGAAACCTGGTTCAGGGCTCCCGAGAGCACCCCAGCACTACCAGGTTATACCTCATACCATGCTTTTCAGCCCCAAAACTTGGACCGAACCACAAAAGGAGGGGGAGTATCGATATTCATCAAAGATACCCACACCTCCAGGTTGGTGGCAAAGCACGAAGCATCTGAGACTATCCATGTGCAACTAACAGTGGGTAAAACTGCCTTCCAGTTTATAGCCTGCTACAGACCACCCTCCCAAACCCAGGAACCCCACTCGGCCTTCCTGAGAACACTGGAAAATATGAAGGTCTCTCCAAACACCATTATATTGGGTGACTTCAACTACCCAAACATAGACTGGGAGCATTACTCTAGCTCCAACACCCTAGCCCAAAGGTTCCTAGAATTTATAAACTCAAATGCTATGGAACAACTTGTTACCACTCCCACAAGAGGGGAAAACATACTGGACCTGATCATCACCAACATGGGGACTCTATGCTCCAGACCAGAAGTGTATCCCTCACTGGTAAGATCAGACCATAAACTAATCTCACTGGATATTCACATCCTGACCCCACCCCCTGCCCAGAAAACCACAGTGAAAAACTTCTCTAAAGCAAATTTCACACTCCTCAAAACTGAGGTGGAATCCTTCAAAGCCCCCGGGCCCATGGAAAATATGGCCCAGACTGCAGAATCCTTTATAAACACATTCTATGAACACCTTCAGGAATGCATGGATCATGTGATCCCAAATAAAACCAAGACCCAATCCTCCAAAGGCAGACGTCCTGTCTGGTGGACCCCAGCCATAAACAAACTATACAACAGAAGGAGGAAGCTACTAAATGATAGAGCAAAATCCCAAAAAGGGAAGGCATCACTGATCAGTATTAGCAAAAAACTACGGGCACTCATAAAATTGTCTAAGGCCAGCTTCGAGAGAAAAATTGCACAGGACACTAAGGATAATCACAAGGCTTTCTTTAGTTATGTTAGGAACCTGGGTGGTAATTCCCAGATATGCTCAGAATTAGTCCAAAATGACAAAAAATACACTGAACCCACAGACATTGCCAACATCCTAGCTGACAGGTTCAGCGCAAACTTCTCTCCCCCACCATCAAAAGGGCAAATATCTATCCCAGCAGAGTGCTGCCCCTGACATCTCAGATGCTCAGGTAAGAGCCGCCCTCTCCAAAGCAAAAAACACAGCATCAATGGGACCAGACGGTGTCCCGGGCTGCGTCCTACATGAACTCCAAGAAGAGCTAAACCCAAACATAAAACTACTGTTCAATCTCAGCCTCACTACAGGATATGTGCCCAAAGAGTGGCGTACAGCAACAGTGGTCCCTCTCCATAAACGTGGTGCCTCAACGGATCCTGGAAACTATCGCCCCATAAGCCTGACTAGCTTGGTCTGCAAAGCTATGGAAAGGATCATCATGGACCTCATAAATAAAGATATTGGGGACCTACAGACACTGGATCCTACCCAGTTCGGCTTTGTTAAGGGCAGATCCTGCCTCTTAAACCTGGCTGATTTCTTTGAAACAGTCACCAAGGCCATTGAAGAGGGGAAGGTGGTCCACACAGCCTACCTGGACCTCGCAAAAGCCTTCGATACAATACCCCACTTGGGCATTATAGATAAGCTCACCAGCTTAAATATAAACCCCTATGTCACTAGATGGATTGCAAACTGGCTCAAGGACAGAACCCACATGGTTAGAATTGCTGGAGCCATGTCAGACTCCAAACCAGTTACAAGTGGTGTCCCACAAGGCTCAGTCCTGGGACCTCTCTTGTTCGGTATATATTTCTCAGAGGTACAGGCTAACATGGAAGGACTGTGGCTGACCAAGTTCACAGATGACTGCAAACTAGGCACCATAATCAACTCTCCAGCCGACAAAAGCATCCTCCAAAAGGGCCTCATAGAAACAGACAACTGGTGCCAGAGCCATGGCCTCAAGCTAAATGCCAAAAAGTGTATAGTCATCCCCTTTGGCAAAAACAAAGTGCCCACAAATTACCACATAGGTGGTAATCCATTAAGTACAGAAGATGTAATTAGGGACCTGGGGACCCAAGTTGATAGTAATCTCTCATTTGACAACCACGTGGCCAAAGTGGTTAGAAAAACATTTTATATAGCCCACCTAACCATGAAGGGATTCACATCTAGATCAGGGGAGGTCATCATGCCTCTTTACTCATCCCTCATCAGGCCCATAATTGAGTACAATGCCCCTTTTGGGATGTACCTTACCAGACACCTGCAGCAACTGGAAAGACCCCAAAAGTACCTCACCAAGAGGATCAAAGGGCTCAAACAGATGCCATATGCTGCCCAGTTAAAGAAACTCCAGCTCTACTCAGTAGCATACCGCCTGTTCAGAGGCGATCTGTGCCTGACATATAAAGCCATGTCCAACCCAGAATTAATGGACATGCTGCACCTCAGAAAATCCAAATCCCATCGAGCTACACGCTTGAGAGACTTGAACCTCAGCACTGAAATAAATAGGACAAGCTGGAGGGACAGATTCATAACCCAGAGGCTCCATTCACTCTGGAATAAAATCCCAGTCCAGGTTAGGCAGAGTCCCTCATTGACTCTCTTCAAGAGGAATCTTGATGAGTGGATGGGAGATCGTAGGTTTACCCCAGGTATCACTTCTGTGTCACTGTTAGACAGAGGCACAGTATACTAACCTCGAAAAAGGGCATAGCAAAATAAATTTAAAATGGGTGGCGAAAGCCAAACACATTCTGGCTAGGCTTATAAATGCCCTAGGGCAGATAGCCTAGTATGACCCTATGAACCTATGAACCTATGATTGCTTAATGACCCCAAGCTCAACCATTTTCTGTTTTTCACCCTTATTTACCTGGCTTTGGGATTTTGATATCAAATATGGATTTTGTCTTCTAGATAAGGTAGAAGACTTTATGTTTCCACTTGGGTTATGGGATACTTGTCTCCATGTACCACACAGTTTCACTTTTTTGGTTACTAATATAATAGAATAAGCTATAGCAAGTATAATCATACTTGTTGAAACAAGTGTTCCTTATAATTCTTTTACTTACATGAGTACACTATATTTGATAAACTTAACCTTAGCACGATGGAGAAAACCAATTCCACAGTTTTGGTACTTAACAATGCATACTTTCAAGTGTGGGCTGCCTGAGAGTAAGTTGATGAATATTAAGAGGCATTGCAGCTATAGCATCTTTATTACTGACCAGAAATACTCAGCCATGTCTTTTTCTAGCACATTTATAACAATTTACTTAAGCTCTGTTTGCAACCCAGATATAGATTTATATGTGTGTGTGTATATATATATATATATATATATATAGATTCACTTGAGAATCTCGAAAAACTGAAATCCCGAATTTCAGTTTTTTGAAATACTGTGCCCGAAAGCTTTAAATCCCAAAACCCCATAACTCCGAAATTTTAAATCGTGAACCTACACTACAAATACACCACACACATACACATGCACACAATCTCCACCCACAAGCAAACATACCAATCCTGCACTACAGACCCCCTGCACCCTCCATATATATATATATATATATATATATATATATATATACTAACTCCGAGTTCACACAATCACATACACAAAGGTAACTCACACCCACACATTTCACAGACCCTTGCACACACACATCACAGCCAAAACACACACTAACATACACTAAAGCCCCTAACCAACACACTCATACATACTTACCTAAACTTACACCTATTCATTCACACACCGCAACACCAGAAGCTCCGAACTTTGGTATTTTGAATTTCGCACTTCTAGTCTTTCGTGATTTTCAGTGATCGACTTTGTAAGTTTGGAAAACTGAAATTTGGGATTTCAGATTTTCAAAATTATAAAGTGAACCCATATATAGATATATATATATATATATATATATATATATATATATATATGTGTGTGTGTGTGTGTGTGTGTGTGTGCGAAAAAACTTTAGGTTAACAACAGTCTTCTTACTGAAACAAGCAACTATTCAAAAGATGGCAGGTCATTCTGTGCTACTCTCTTTTTTAAATTAAGAGGGAGTGCCATTTAGCACTGCCTACAGCTAGAATTTCTGAAATTTTGTTTAGAACATTCACACCAGATTCTTAGAACAACTTAAGAATATTTATTTATGTATTTATTTAATTTATTTAGATTTGTTAACTGGGATAGAGCACTGATACAAATGTACCTATTTTAGGCTCAACCGGGGAATGGAGAAAAGACATACAGTTCAAATACAAAATGTGTAATAATAATAATAATAATAATAATAATAATAATAATAATAATAATAAATAGCACATTAACAAGCATGTAAAGCAGACAATGAATTTGCCGAACAATAACCTTGATAAAAACATTAATATGGGGAATAGTCTTAAGAACAATAAAGAAACTGAGAAAACAGTGAAAGAAAGGATAGAGAATGGCCAAGTATGAATGAATAGAAAGTGTATATAGCAGAAAGAATGGAAACAGAGAAACTGGGGGGGGGTGGAGGACAGGTGAAGTGCAAAATGTAAACAGGGAAAAGAAGAAGTAAATCAACAGAGAGAGGGAAGCGTTGGGTGTCTGTGAGAGAAAGAGAGGAAAACAAAAAGCAACATCTTAAGCTATACGACTGTTCATGAATCCAGAAGAAGCCAAAAGAGAGTAAGACAGTAATAGTTCTAAATAAAAGAAAGATTCATTAAAAAGTCATATAATATCAAAGAGACAATGACAATCAGATATTAAAAGAGATGGTTTTCATAGTTTTTTTCTGTGTATGTTTATGGTCAGCCTTATAAAAAAGATTTACTTAGATCAGTAAATATAGATACTGAAATAAGTGCCAGAAGAATTTATTTAAAAGAAATTACTGATGAAGAAAAATGAGAATAAAGAGATAGATAAGGGTAGAAGAAGACCAAATCAGAAAGACGTGGAAAGATGGGATGAAATCAGATAGCAGTTATACAAGCATGACTGGGATAAATAAAATAGAAATTAGAGCATGGAATACGAATGGATTATGAAGGTAAATGAAAAAGGATAGGGTGTTGAGGTGCTTAAAGTGAACTATGGCTCAAATAACTAAAATACAGGAAACATATCTCAGACAGAGACCACAACAAATTAAGAGGGGGGATACAACTTTTTGGCAGGTTCATCTTGGGGGACCACAAAACAAAGAGGTATAGTTATTTTAATGATAATATCTTTCTTTATGAAAATTGAAGGTACAAATGAGGATTAAAATGGAGATATGCAGGAGTTAAATGGTAGATAACAAAACGATAAACATTTTGGCAGTATATTTTCCAATAAAATTTACCCTCCACACCATTCAAAATAAGGTGGGATAATTAGTCAGATTTTGTGAGGAGAATAGTAGCATATTTGGGAGACTGGAACTTGACAATTTGAAGTGCTGAGGTAAACAGAGGGCAATGAAAGAAAAAACTAACAAACAAGGGTCAATTTTTAAAGAAATACTCACAGACTATAGGGTGGAAAGATGTTCAGGAAGTTGGAATGGATATGATTAAAGGTAAAGTCTACACCTTTTACTCTGGAAGGATTCAAACATGGTCAAAATCAGACAGTGGTTATATTATGCTTGAACAAAGTCATATGATATTGCTGTCTCTATGGATCCAATTACATTTTCTGTCCATGCAGTTGGCAGAGCTCAAACAGAGTTCAGAAAGGAGGAGAATGAGATAGAAAGGCATTGGAGGTTCCTAGCATGCTTATAGGATAGTGAAAGAGAAAATGAGTGGGTGGTTGGGTTGTTAAAATAGAATTATTGGGAGGTATCTCCAAATAAACAGGAGAAACAAAGAAACAGAAATGACATTACTGAAAGAGAAGATATAAAAGAAATTGAGGGAATGAGACATAAACAGTAAAAGTATTAGAAATGGACTAATGGAACAACTGTGAATTCTAGGAGGTAAGAATTTAGGATTTAAAAGAGGAAGAAGAAATGAAAGGGAGAGAGTGATTAAAGAAATTATTAAAATGGGAGGATGAGAGAGTATAGCAGAAGATAATGATGGAATAGATTTCTCCACTACCCCCCCCCCAAAAAAAAAAAAAAATGAAAGCCCTATCTCTGAGGTTAAGACAAAGGGAGGTTGAGAGGGAAATTAATTATATCAGGAAAGAACGAGGGATGGATTTGACAAGAAAATTGAAGGGAATATTAGAATGCTTTAGAGAGTTCTTTCAGGAGTTATATAGAAAGGAAACTACACCTGTAGAGGATGTGGGTTATGCTTGGGAGTGGACAGATATGAAGCTAATGGAAAAGGTGAACTGGGAGTGTCTTTTGAAAGCAGTGACAAAAGATGAGGTGCAGAAAGTTTGAGAAGATAGCAAAAGAAAAGACATCAGACAGTGATAAAATCTTAATGGAGGTATTGAAACTAGGCAAGGATGTGAAATAAGTAGTTTTGTTAGTCATATATTATAAGGAAAGAAGGTGTGAAGTTCCTGTAAAAGACCCATAAAGGGAGAGAGACCCACAAGTCTCAGCTTCCTATAGACCTATCTCCATTTAAATCATTATTTTAAATGTTTATGCCAATCCAAGCAGATATGTTGGGGATAGTATTTCCAAAATTAATACACAGAGATCAAACTGGATTTGTGGGAGGTACGCAAAGAGCAGACAGCCTTGTTATGGCTTTGCTACTGATATATGATTCCCAAGAAAAGAGTATGGAGTTTGCCTTAATCTCTTTGGATGCAGAAAAGCTGTTCACCAGGATTGAATGGAACTATCTATCTGAAGTTGCTAAAAAAGGAAGCTGTCCAAAACAACTGCTCTCAGGTTGTTGTCAGTGTAAATGGTCACTTACAGAACGTTTTGTGGAATCAGGGCCTTAGAATAGACAAAAGTAGACTGGTTAGAAACAGAGTTAGAATTAGGAACAGACATTGTAAAAAGGGGATTTTTGTAAATATTTTTCTTTTTGTTTTAGTTTTAAGTTGTTGATAGTAGTTAAACATTTATGTAGGCATGGTTAATTATTAAGTAATGTAATAAAGTTGCAAACCCTGAGATTGCTTTGGGTTAATCAAGTACTGAGTGTCTGCTCAGGTAATTGAAGAACAGAAATAAAAGATCTTGTTATTGGGGTACTGTTGTCAGTGAACCATGCATGTGGACTGCAAAATGCTGTAAAAAGAAGCCATATTTGTGAAATAAAGGTTTCCATTGCAATAAATAAACAAATAAATACATAAATGAATAAGTAAGAAAGTTAATACGTAAATAAATAAATAAATAAAGAAATTAATAAATGAAATAAGTATAGCTCATGTGAATTATCCCTTATTCATAGCCATTAAGATATCATATGTTATTCTCCAGACAGCAATCATGGTGTTTATTTTGGCCCAGAAGCCATGCTGGTAAGAAAAAAGAAGAGCTTGACTAGATCTATTTGGAGAGATGATTTTGACTGTGTCTCAGGAACCTTTCCTTCTGTAAGGAGTAATAAAATAGGTCTAACATACAGCACAAGTCTGAATTTTTAATTTTGGTGTCTTTCCGTATATTACGGAAATATTGTAAGTAAAACTTAAATTATAGATATGTTTAAGAGGATATAAAACATTTTAAGCTAAAGCATTAACAAACCAGAAAAGCAGATAATCAGAGTCTAGTGAATTGTCAATGGATATTTGATTAAAAATATTAATACCAGTGGTTGTCCTGCTTTAAAGTAGAGTACTGGAGATAATCCAAGTGGGGTATGATCAATGGTAAAACATTAAGGGAACAAACAGATGGGAGAGGGAGTTGAAAAACTTCAGTGAGAAATTCTTTAGCAGGAAAGAGGTCTAGTAGACAAGAAATAATATTTTTCCCCTTCAGTGATTTTATTTATTAGGTTGCAAGTTCAGTTGTAATGTTCAAGCCCGAAGACAATCAAGGAACATTGATTCCTTTATGTCTAGATCAAAAAACAAATCACACCCAAGTATTATTTTTAAACTTACTAGTTCCGCAAATCTTATAATCCATGTAGGTAATTTGTTCCATAATGCTGGAATCCTTAAAGTCAAATATCAGTAGCTCAAATGTATTTAAACTTTAGGTATGTACAATTTTTGATCCTATTTCTAAGCTTCAGGTTATATTCAAACGTTTCTAAGTTGATGTTAGCCTGGAAATTGTTATCAATAAATGCTTTACATGCAAATATAGTTTTCTCCCTTATATATTGATACTGATGTGTGTGTATCTCTCCACATGTCATATTTGTTTGATATATAATGTTCTTGGTGAATGTTCTTTGCACAGATTCCATGTTTTTAAGTTGCTGCACTGAGTAGATAGAAAGGATTTTATTACATTCAACAGCTGGTCAAACATACTGTATGTCTTAGATCCAGATGCTAGGCAATATGATAGGTTACTACATTTCTCTATCATAATACCTAATTGTTTTGTTGCTTGATAAATTACATTGTTGACATCTAGCTGAACATGAAGCTGTCTGATACGGTAATTCTTAAGCCTTTATAGTGGCTAACAGCTTGTAATATAATAGATGCCAAATGCACAAGTTTTGCGATACTGGGTTTCCAAAATACATCGCACTGCATTTTAGCATTAAATTTATGATCAATGGATTCAACCCAAATATTAGTCTTCGCCATATAGGCATAACCAGTGTTGAAATCATTATTGCTTATAATAGTGAGTCCAATCTTACAATCACTGGCATATTTGCTGATCCAGCAATGTCTATTTTTTAGGTATGGTGGCAAAAACAATATATTAAATAGAGCTTGACCCTGCATTTATCTTTGTTGTACCCCATAAATAATTAGCATATACCCCAAAATAGTACCTGTTTATATTCTTCTAGTCATCCATGGTGTTATCTGCTTAATAATGCACAGATTAAACTTTGCATCACATAGTGCCTTAAGGATAGCAGAAAAGGAAGATAATCAAATGCCATAAGCTTGACTAGCCTCATCTGCAATGCCATGGAAAGAATCATTACGGGCCTTATTAACAAGGACATAGGTAATCTCCAAACTCTGGACCCAATCCAGTTTGGATTCATTAAAGGTATACCATGCCTATAAACATGGTTGACGTCTTTGAGAAAGTCACCAAGGCCCTAGATGGGAAAGATAGTGATTACTGCCTATCTTGATCTAGCTAAGGCATTTCACACAATCCCCCACTCAGGTATTATAGAGAAACTCTCCCAATTGGGAATTAACCCCTACATCACCAGATGGGTAGGACACATACTGTCAAAGTTGGTGACTTCACCTCTAGCAGACCAGTCACCAATGGAATACCACAGGGTTCCGTGCTGGGCCCCTTACTGTTCAGAATTTATTTCTCAGAAGTCCTGGAAAACTTGGACTGCCTGTGGCTGAACAAGTTCACTGATGATTGCAAATTGGGAGAAATCACTGAGTCCCCCAATGATGTTAATATACTGCAGACAGGGTTAACACAGGCAAATGACTGGTGCCAAAGCAACGGATTAAAGCTAAATGCAAAAAAAAAGCATTATTATTCCCTTTGGGAGAGCTGACATCCCTGCTAATTACATTATAGACAGCACCCCCTATGTGTAGGCCCAGTGGTACAATATCTGGATACTCAGGTTGATAAGAATCTGGACTTTGACCACCACGTCTCCACAGTAGTAAGGATATCCTTCTATGTGGCACATCTTATAAGTAAAGGCATCACATCTAAATCTAAAGATGTTATAATTCCATTATACACAGCCCTCATTAGACCAATAATTGAGTACAATGCTCCCTTTTGCATGTACCTCACCAGACACCTGCAACAATTGGAGAGACCACAGAGGCTTCTCACCATGAAATTACAGGGTACACAAAACAAATCTTACATAGAAAGACTGAAACCCCCGTCACTTTTTCTGTCTCCTACAGGTTGCTAAGGGGTGACCTGTGCCTTGCTTACAGGGCAGTCTCAGACCTGGCCCTAATGGAATTGCTACACATTCATAAATCAAGCTACATGAGGGTCACTCATTCTAGGGATCTTAACCTAGCCTCTGACATGAACAGGTTATGCTGGTGAGATAGATACATCTCCCACATACTAGTATGTGATAGATACATCTCCCACAGACTAGTCTGCCACTCCTCTGGAACAAGCTTCTAATTCACATGAAACAAGAGCCCCTCCCTGAACCTCTTCAAACACAACCTAGATCAATGGATGGTTGACCGCAAATTCACTCCTGGGGTGGAACCCATGTCCCTACTGGACAGAGGAAGCTGGGATTAACTACCATATACCCTTACCTCTGCAAACTTCACTCACCTAACCACTGACAATTGGGGCAACTCAGGATAAATATGGCTAGGCTTGTAAGGGCTCTAGGGCCATTAGCCTAGTAACCTTCTATGATGCTATATTAAGATCTATGTAAATAGCATCAGAAGATTCCTGGTAGAATCACAAATCAATTGGCTGTATAACAGGAAGTAGAAAATCATGGCAAAAATTAGGAGATACAGCATCCAACAGGATAAAAGCACTCTCGTCAAACTAAACAAACAACTCAGAGGACAAATAAAGTCTACCAAGCCAAATTTGAGGCAAGTTTGGCCTCCCAGGCCAAGGACAACCACAAAGCATTCTTTAGATATGTCCACAACCTCAAAGGCAATATCATCAAATATAAGTCCCCCCTACTGTCACTAGGGAACATGTCCTTAATGTTCTCTCTAAGACCAAGAACACTGCATCAATGGGCCCAGACAATATCCCAGCATGCCTTCTAAATAGCATGAAACAAGACCTATCAGGGCCTCTGAAATTACTATTTAACTGTAGCCTTCAATCAGGCTTTGTACCTCATGAATGGAGAAAGGCAACTGTCATCCCTCTGCACAAAAGTGGGCCATCTACAGACTCTGGAAGTACAGACCCGTAAGTCTCACTAGTCTTATATGTAAAGCCATGGAAAGAAGAATTATCATGGAGATGATTAGTAGCGATATAGTAAACCTCCAGACACTGGACCCAACCCAGTTTGGATTTGTCAAGGGCAGATCATGCCTACTCAACCTGGTGGACTCTTTGAGAAGGTCACCAAAGCAATGGATGAGGGCAAATTTGTTCACACTGCCTACCTTGACTTGGCCAAGGCATTTGACACAATACACTACTCAGGCATTGTTGACAAACTCAAGAGGTTAGGTACAAACCCATATGTCACATGGTGGCTAGCCAAATGGCTCACAGACAGGACCCAGGAAGTTAGAAGTGGGAAGTCCACCTCTACAAAGAGGCCAGTCACAAGTGGACTCTCTCAGGGATCAGTCCTTAGACCACTCCTTTTTGGCATTTACTTCTCAGAAGTCAAGGCCAATGTCAGTAGTCTCTGGCTGACTAAATTTGCAGGCAATTGCAAATTAGGAGCCATAATTGAATCTTACACTGACACAAATGTTCTTCAGGAGGGGCTGACACAGACAAGCATCTGGTGCCAGAGCCATGGACTAAAACTAAATGCCAAGAAATGCATAATAGTATCCTTTGGGAAGTCATCTATTCCTAGTAACTATCATATTGACAACACACCCCTTAGAGTTGACACAGTAGTCAGGGACTTAGGGATACACATAGATAGTATCTAGCCTTTGACCATCATATGTCTACAGTGATCAGGAAATCATTCAATGTTGTGCAACTTGTAAACAAAGGTATGGCATCTAAGTCCAAGGTTCATAGGTTCATGGATTAGTACTAAGCTAACTGCCCTTGCGAGCCATTTTAAGCCTAGCTAATTATCCCTTGTGAGACTCCAACCCTGCCCCTTGTGTTTGTAAGGCAAACACCTTAACCATTAGGCCACCCTCCCAACCTATCTGTAGTTTAGATTCGATAATACATTGTTCTATATGCAATTTAGTTACTCAGTCTCAATTTACAGATGTCTACAACTGGCTTAACAATAACAAATTTCAAATCAACAGCTCCAAAACAAATGTCATGATCTTTCCTACTGCAAATGAATTGACTACCTCACCTCCTATAATCTTAAAAGGTTTGCAATATAATGCTATATGAATGGTTATAGAACAAAAAATATATTGGTGTAAAACTCTTGACACATTGTTTTTGACTTTCGGCTTTTCCCGGTTAGGGGTCGCCACAGTGGAAATCCAGTCCGCTCATGATTGGCAGTAGATTTTTACAGTGCTGAGTTGCCAGCCCGACACCCAACCTTCAATGAAGGCAAGCCCATTCACACTCACACCTACCTGCATGTCTTTAATGTCACTTGACCGTGGGGAGGACATGCAGACTCCACACAGAAGGCGCTCCAGCCGAGAATCGAATGGGAGAACCTCTTGCTGTGAGGTGACAATGCTAACCGCTGCACCGCCATGAAAACTCTTGACACATTGTTAAACTTTAATATTCATACAGATAAAATCTCTAAGAAGGTAACATTACAACAAAACTATGTTATATACTCTCACACCTTGTCTCAACTCTAGCACACATTATAGTAGCTAAAAAATGTCCTAATTCCCAAAATTAAATATGCCCTCATTGCCCTTTGTTCTGTAACAAAAATGCAAAAATACTAATAGCAGAAAAAAAATACTGACATTGCCCATCTTGCAGACATAAACAGTCACCAGCACATCATATATGAAAAAGAAAACTGGCTGCCTGTTATGTACAGGCCCACTTATCTAATGAAGGAACTAGTGTTTAAAGTTCTTTTGCAGGACCATTGTTCTCCTTTTAAGAAACTACTATAAATTAGAGAACACAGCTACTCCTTAGGGAAGCCAAGAAAGCACAAACACTTTAGTCAAACCCAAATTCAAAATGTCACTTGAAGAAAAGCCCTTTCAAGAATGAGACTAGCTACATGGAATCAGCTATCAAAACAAAGAAAAATGTTGAACAAACCTACAAAAAAATCTTTGGCTTCACTTGCAAAATTAATCAGGGTGCAATGATTTTTTTTTTCCAAAACAGGTTTATTGTTTTAACATACAAGAGAAATATCATAACAATTTTATACAAGTAATTAAAAATAGATATGACTATAACATTCAACAAAACAACTAAAGTATTTACAAAGACATCCACTACAATCAGATCAATTAATTAAACTAAAATACCATGCTATTGAAATTAGGATTTTTTTTAACAAATTTTGTAAATTATCCCATACAATATAATAAAATGTTTTTCTAGCTGTTCTTGACCTAATTGTGTTTATTTCCATATGACACACTATATTCATAACATTTTTAAATTCATTGAACGAAGGAGGTGTATCTGAAATCCAATTTCTGGTTATTATTTTCCTAGCCACTGCTAGAATAGACCATAACAAGGGAAACTTAACCTTTTTAACACTTTGAGCTACAGGTGTGTTGAATAATATAAGAGATTTAGAAATAATGAAATTATCTGTAAAAAGAGCCTGCAAAAATTCATTAATTGACTTCCAGTATTCTTTCAATTTTATACAGTCATAAAACATATGAGCCCAGTCAGCATTAATTTCTACATTACATCTCTTACATAGATTATCTTTATTATTTATTTTATTCATCATCAAAGGTGTATAAAAAGATCTATGTAAAAATGTCCATGTATAAAGTCTCCAGACAATGGAAGACGTAGTTCTATAGGCAGATTCCAATATATATTGTTTATCTTGTTGATTTGGTGGGTCCCCATTAATAGAAGTGAAATAATTCCAGTATGTATCTACACTGTAAAAAGTTTCTTGTCTGATAATTTTATTTATGTATGAAAGTTTACCTTTATCAGAAACTTTATGTTGTAAATTTAATATCAAGTAATCAATCAGTGATGGAATAGATTCTTTAACTGTTATAGACATTAGATCTATTTTATTAATGAGATGTTGTCTAAAGGTCTGAACCTCTAACCAGCAAGTTTCTCTTAGATCAAATTCTTGTTTTAAGAAATCTATATTTTTAACTTTATTATCAGATATCAACTGATACCAGTACTTTAGATCATTATCTATAGCTAAATGAGTTCCTTCAGAAGTAGATGACAAAAGCATACCCTGAGTATACATTATAGGGAATATAATAAAATTCCATTCCCTATACTTAGGGTGCATGAATATAAAGTTACGATAGCTAATAATAATGTTTAATGGGTAACAAACCATATGTTTAGGTGTAATAGGTGAAGTACAAAATTCCTTTAGTAACCATAACATGGAGTTATTTACTATCATATTTTTATGTGTTAAGGAGATTTTCATGAAGTGCATACTAATTAGCTCCCAATAATCTTTCCATTTTGCAAGATATGACTGATCTATTAATAAAGTAATAACTTTTACAATAGAAGAGATAGTATATAAATTAAAGTCTGGAAAAGAAATACCCCCTTGAGACCAGCTATTAGTATGTTTCTTTAATGCAATCCTAGTTCTATTAGGTGCCCATAGGAAATTTAACATTAGTGTATTCAGTTTCTTGATAATTATTTTTGTAGGTGGAAGTATTATTGATTGTATTAAGTATAAAATCTTGGGGAATATTATCATTTTAATAATTGTAAGTCTCTCCTCCATAGTAAAATCATATTATTCCAGGTATTAAAAAGGTTTTGTATATTAAGAAAACAGGTATTATAATTATTATATATAATAGATTTAATATCTTTAGATAGTATTATACCTAAATAAGTTATCTGACCTGAATTGGGTATATATTTAGTAAAATCACTAATGAGAATATTTTTTTCGTGTATATATAGGTAGTATTTTAGTTTTTTCTTCATTGAATATTAAACCAGAAATACTTTTAAAATTCATCATTTTATCAAATAGAGACTGCATAGAAGAATTAGATCCTGCTGATGTAATTAGAACATCATCTGCAAAAAGTTGAATTTTGGATGTTATATTTTCATCTATTTCAAAACCCTCTATGTCAGTACTGTTTCTGATCAAAGTAGCCCAAGGCTCCATTACTAAAGTGAATAATAGTGGAGAAAGTGGACATCCTTGTTTTGTACCTTTGAAAATGGGTATTTTTTGTGAAACATATGTTCCTACCTTAATATAAGCCAAAGTTCCTTTGTATAAATGCTCAATTAGATTTACAAATGCATCTGAGAAGTTTGTGCACTTTAGTAAGGTAAACAGATAGTCCCAACTTACTGAATCAAATGCTGAACTTATATCAAGACTAATAAGTGTTAAATCTTTCTTTTTCCTATTTGCAAAATCAATTAATGTTAAAGTTCTTCTTATATTATCAAAAGTATTTCTATTTACAATGAAGCCTGTCTGATCTATATCTATAATGCCGGGGATGATTGTCTTCAGTCTATCAGCAAAAATACTCATAAACATTTTATAATCAACATTAAGTAATGAGATGGGTCGATATGAAGTACATCTAGTTGGATCTTTATTAGGTTTTAAAATTGGCGAAATAAATGTATATTGCCAAGATGGGGGGGTTATTAACTCAGTTTGGGCCAAAATAAAAACCTTATATATTAATGAATGTGTACTTTTAGAGAGGATTTTATATATCTCTGGTATAATACCATCGTTACCCGGTGCTTTGTTTGATTTAAGCTTATTTATTTGTGTAATAACCTCTGTATATGAAATACTTTTGTCCAATAGTTTAATCTGTTGTTTATTAAGCTTTTTATTCATGTTTGTGGTTATAAACTCCTTTATTTTATCTTTAGGTTCCATGT